>NC_073626.1:189793481-190045981 GCF_029407905.1 Bubalus kerabau
CGCCCCACACACACGCATTCTGCACTCGGACCCAAGAGCTGATCTGGCCGCAGCCCCCGGGGACCCAGGCAGGAATGAAGCTGGTCTAAGAGCTTCACCTGTGTCTCTTTGCGACCCCATGGACTGTAGCCCACCTGGCTCCACTGGAGCGGGCGGCCATGCCCTTCTCCAGGGGAGCTTCCCAATCCAGGGGTCAAACCCACGTCTCTCAGTCTCCTGCATTGGCAGGCGGGGTCTTTACCACCAGCATCACATGGGAGGCCCAGTCTAAGAGCATGTCCTGTTTGGAGAGCACCCAGCGGGCCCCAGAAGCTGCCAGGCGCTGAACGCCTCCTCTCGTTTAATCCGCCCACTCCACGAGGCTGGAGCCGTTACAACGTCCACTTCACAGACCATGAAACTGAGGCTCGCAGGAGTTGACACACTTACTGCCTGGATCTCTTAATAAGTGGAACGTGGGATTTGAACCTGGATTTGTTCACGCAGCTCCGTCCCACCCCCTGGGCTGTCGGGGAGTTCCTGGGCCCGTGGAGGGGGCGCCCTGCACCCTCAGGCCCCGCTCCCGTCCCTTCCGGAGCTGAGAGAGGCAGCTCTGAGGACGGCTGATCCCCGGGGTTTTGTTCTTGGCACAAAGGCATCCGGATCCCGGCTTAGCGGTGAATGGCGAGGGGCCCGCCACCCCCCGCAGGCAGGCCTGGCAGGCCCTGCTGCTGCCTGCTGCCCCACCGCCCGGGAGCCCTGGCTTCCCATTCAGAGCCACGGCTCAGCCAGCGACAAGCACATCAAAGCAGGGAGATTACAGACCTGGGGGGATTACAGGCGGCCGTGAGGGGCTGGGGGGGCTGGGGGTCCCACAGGGGCCTTGGTCCTGTGCAGGCTCCTCCTGGCCTCACGGAGACCTCAGGGCCACCAGCAGGGCAGGCAGTGAGGGGAGGGGAGGCCAGAGGGGAAAAGGACCACCCGAGGGCACAGTTGGGGGCAGGGCGGTCACCGATCCAGGCGACCCCACTGTCACTCGGGATGTCTTCTGTGAAACACTCTCTGTGCTTAAGACACCCTGTTCTGGGGCCTCTCCCAGAGAGAGAAAGGCCAAATGCCGACAGAGAGGAGACACTGGAGGCAGAAGGGGGAGAAGGGTGGTCTCCCGGGGGCACGTGCCCCCCTGACTGCCCACGGGGGCACTGGGGGAGGGCTGGCATGCGTGGGCAGCGCCTGGTCGGGCAGAAGCGTGGAGGCGGACGGGGCCCCCGGTGGATGGAGCAGCAGGGAGAGGGCTGTGAGCGCCCAGGGCTCCCCAGGGCCTCCTGCAGCCGCGTCTGCCCCGGGCTGGTGGGAGCCCTGGACCTGGGGGTCTTCCCCGTCCTGGGCTCAGACTCGCCCGGGAGAGAAGGGAGTGCCGGTCTCAGCTCGGGGGTCGCAGAGGGTGAGGGCATGGGGGGCCGTGGGCCCTGAGGTGCTGCTCTGCTGCGTGACCTCAGGGAGGTAAACAGCCCTCTCTGGGCCCCCTTCTCCTTCCAAAGGACTCTGGCATCCTGTTGGACGCTGTGGGTTTGCTGACTGGGGGCCCCTGCACTGAATCCTTCAGGGAGGTGGGCTTGTGCTGGCCCTGGACCTGCATTCTTTATCCGGTCCTCCCAGCACAGTTACTTCCTCCCCACTTGACAGGTGAGGAAACCGAGGCTTACAGAGGCCTTGGCCAAGGTCGCCCGGCTCCCGAAGAGTTCCAAGCCCCATGACCTCACTCTCGGATGCCAAGCTGTGGGCTGGGACCCCAGCAGGCTGGCCCCGTGCCTGGACGCTTGTGGGGCCCTGCACCCCCGCCCCCGGTGCCAAGGTGGCAGAGGATGGTGCCCACCTGCTCCTCCCCACCCTGGCGCAGGCTCGGCCGGCACCCCCAGGAATGCCGCTGCATTCCTGTGGCGGGGGCGCGGCTGCCCGCAGCTCTGTTTGCCCGAGGTGCTGGTTGCTAAGCGCCGCTCCAGGCGCTGAGTCAGCAGGCCAGCCCATCGCAGGAAGGAGGTGAAGGGGTGGGGAGGAAGCCCTGCTTCCCCTGAGGGGTCGGGGTGGAGGTGTGCCCTGGGGTCCAAACCTGGGAGCAGTGGGGGAAGTCAGGCTGAGTCCTGCTGAGGAGCTAAGATGCTCCCTGCGGAGAAGTCGGTCAGCGGAGCTCAGGGTGCCAGGACTTTAGACGGGAGGGGAGGCCTTCCACGTGCCTGGCGCTGCGCTGGCTACCTCGATGGGACTCTTTTCTCCTAGAATAGAGCTGACTCACTGTCCTTACCCTCCTTTCTCATCTGGGGAAACTGAGGCGCAGCCGGTCCCTTGTGAGGAAGGGGCAGGGCCAGGCCTGGGACTCAGAGCTGCGGTCAGTGTGCGGGGGGCGGAGGGTGCTCTGCCACTTGGGCCTGGCCTTGTTGGCTTCGAGAGCCCTTTCCCTTCTGGGGCCTCAGTTTCCCCCTGCCCTGAGGAGGCAGGGAAAGTGGACCCGCCACGCCCTCCACAGTGCTATTTGCTCTCTGTCAGGCAGGTCACTTCCCCGCCGGCCTCCCTGCCAGCCAGCCTTTGATCTCCTGGCGGTGCCTGCCTCCAGACTCCCTTTATCTTTACAGGCACTGCCCTGGGCACCACCCCCACCTCCCACTGGCATCCGGAGGGCAGAGGGGGCACTTCCGGGAGAGCCAGCGTGGAGGTGGGGAGAGCTGGCTGAGAGGGTTGGGCTTAGCGGGGTCTCGCAGTGCCCGCTTGGGAGGGGCTGGCAGCTGGTGGGCACTGGGGGCCAGCGCGGGGCAGACGGTGTGCAGGGTGGGCCGGGGTTTCCCGAGGCCAGGGGTTTCGAGGGCTGGTTCTGGTGGTTTCTGATAAGAGAAGGAAGGGGTGGTCAAAATCCGTGGGAGACTGGGAGATGGGCTGGGGGCAGGAGCAGGGCAGAGGGGTTCCACCGCCAGCCTGCCCCACGGCCTTTGCCCGAGGCCTTGGCCCAAGTCTAACGACCAGCTGCCCCCGCCTGCCTCCCCTCTCAGGCAACGATCTGGGGGCTCAGAGCTGGAAGCGGTGCTGTCTGGCGCCTCCTCTGAGGTGCACGGGCTGAACTGATGGGTAAGCCCCCGCCCCTGCCCGCGGAATATCTCTACTCTGAAGCAAGAGCCGCGGCTCCTGCCCGCAGGGAGCTCCTAGTCTTGAGAGAGGGCACGCAGGCCACTCCTGGAAACCCCCCAACTGCTGGAGGAGCTGTTGTGCCCTCCCCTTGGGGGGCGGTTCACAGTCTGAGGGCCGAGGCCTGCTGGGAGATCAGCATCTTCACCAGGCCTGTTCAGGTCCCAGAGACTCCCCCGTCCCTCCAGGATCAGCCTGAGGCCAGGCCCTGGCTGGGAGGGGTCTCTGTCAGACCGGCCCGGGGCACAGGTTCAGGCTGTGGCAGGAGGTGGGTCCCTGTGCAAAACAGTTATCAGCGCTGCTCCTCCGGCCGGAGAGACGGGGAGGGTCTATTACAGGGCTGGAGCCGCAGGCAGCCTGCCTCCTCACCCCCGCCTCCCACCGCGCGCGCACACACCCGGGCACAGACGTGCACACACACGCAGACAGGCGTGCACACACACGCAGACGTGCACACACGCAGACAGACGTGCACACACACGCACCGGACGCGCCGGGCCTGCCCTCGTCCTCAGCTTCTTCACTGTGACCTGAGGGTCATCACAGCTCTCCCGCCCGCCCCCTTCCTCTGGGACACGCGGGTGTGGGCACACACTCGTCCTCACACACTCACACTGGCAGGCCCACGCCGCCCTGCTCCAACCACCTCCGAACTCACACGCAACGTACCCAGCACATCCTTGCCTGTGAACCTTCACACAAGTGCACACGGGTGTATATGTAGTTGGGGGACTGTGGCAGGGTCCCCCGGACCCCGTGAGAGTGAAGAGAACCCTCACCCCCCCAGCAGCATTCTCTCTCTGGGGTGGACCCCCCACGTCAGCCAGGTGCCAGGAGGAGCCCCCAGCTCGGTGCCCTTGCCCTCTTTCCCAAGGAAATGCCATTTTGGCCAGGGGGAGGTTGTGTGTGAGAGGCACGCAGATCTGGCTTCCATTGCCCTGAAACTTGGCTTCCTCGTCTGTAAAGCAGGGATGCAGGCAGTCACGGGGAGGGTGTGGAGGGGGCGGAGGCCACGAGAAGACCTGGGTGCAGGCTGATGTGTGTGAAGCGCCTGGGACATCGCAGATGCTCAGTAAACGCTGGCTGGGTGGGTTGGGGGCAGCGGGAACTCCCTGGAGCCTGGAAGAGAACAGATATGATCAGGCGTGTTCCACAAACCTGGTGCATTCCAGGCCTTGACCTGGGCACTGGGGCCTCAGATTAAAACAAAGTCAAACCAAACCCTGTTCCCTCCCTTCTCTCAAGGTGCTCACTTGCCCGATACTGCAGAGGCTGGATTTTGTGTCAACAGTCAATTCCAAGTCAGCGTGGGGTGTGCTGGGAGACAAGACGTACGGAGAGGCGGCAGGAGGGGAAAGCGTGGGGTGGCCACTTCTCAGGAAGTGATCTTAGTCAGTGACTGTCCTTCTTTGAACTCAGTTTCCCCGAATATAAAATGGGCTTGAAAATAACCAGGTCACTGCTGGCTCTGTGCCAGGCACGTGGCATGTGGCCTCTACTTGGGCGGAGCCCGTGGGCCATTCCGCCCCTTCTGAGCCTGGGCTTGGGGGCTGGGGGTCGGGATGAGGCCGTCTGTTTCCACGGAGTTCCTGCAGTTTCTTCCCCAGGAACCCAGGCCCACGGACCCCAGGTCTCAGGGGCAGGGTGAGGGGCTGTGGCAGAGCCTGGAGCGTGCTCGACCACGGACAGACGCGGTCAACCCCTCAGCTACGGAGCTGGGCACGTTTCTGGTGGCTGCAGATCTGGGGAAGCGTCAGAGGTGTCCTGACCCCTGGGAGCACTCGGTCTAACAGGAGAGGCATGGATTCCCTTCTGCGCCCTCCAGCATCCAGTCAGAGGGGGCACGCGGCACGGCAAACTCACCCTCTGATGAGGTAAGTCTCTCCGGAATGTCAGAGTTGGGAGGTCCCTTAGAACCTCTCCTGAGTCTCCAAGGCTTGGCCTGGAGAGACCCCCTCAGGACCCCGAGGGCCGGACTCACGTGGGGAGGATGGGTGTGTCTCACGGGCAATGGGGCAAACTGCAGCCAGCAGCCCTCCAAAGACTTCTGAAGTCAGGACAGTGCAGGCAGGCCTCCAGACCCGCCACCCCCAAGCAAGTCTGCGATCTGGTTCCTGCCCTTGGCTGGGCAGTCGGCAAGCGCGGGTCCCACCTTCCCTTTCTTCAGGTGGGGAAACCGAGACCAAGGAGGAGGAGGTAGTTTTCAGGCCGTGAGGCCTTCAACAGATCTCTGCCCACCTGTCTTTGCCTCCCGCAGGACGAAAGGAATGGATCTAGCTCCCTGCCTGGCTCTGAGATAAAGCTCAGCCAATCTCACTGTGATTACTACTAATCATCATTGTTGTGAAGCGCCAATGAGGCCCCAGGTCAGGCGGTAGAGGCCGAAGGCTTTGGGAAGGAAGGGATTTTTACTTAGTTGGCCGCACATGGGGGTCTTAGTTCCCAGATCAGGGATCGAACCGGCGGCCCCTGCAGGGGAAGCGCGGAGTCTTAACCACTGGGCCACCGGGGAAGCCCCGGAGGAGGTGATTTTTAAAGGTGGGGGGCGTGCGAGGCCTGGGGGGAGCAGCGGCCGGGACCGAGGGCAGAAACAGGCACAGCGCGCACCGCACCTGAGCGCGGGCCCGGGCGCCTGGCCCCTCGTAGCGGTCCCCGCAGCCCTCGTTTCCACGGCGACGGGGCCGCCCCAGCCGGGCGCCGACCCCCTTTGCGGGGCGCAGAGGCGGTGCCTCGCAGCGGGGAATGGGGCTCAGGCCGGCTGCACCCCGCCCGCGGCGACCCTCAAAGGCGGCACCAGAGGGGCCGGAACCGGGCGGCGGGCGCAAGAAGGGGCGCGGCGGGGCTGGGCTGGGCTTGCTGGGCTTGCTGCCCCGCCCAGGCCCCGAGACCCCCGCCCCTCCCGCCGGCAGGTGGGCGCCAGCCCCGGGGGGCCGGAGCCGACGCGGACCCCGGCCCTCCCCGCTCCCCGCGCGCCTTCCGGGCCGGCCGGACTCTCCCGCAGCGCCCGCCTCGTCTCTGGCCGCCGCGGGGAGCAGGGCGAGCCCCTGGCTGGGCAGGGTGGACGGCTCCAGGCCGGGGCTCCAGGGCCGGGGGCGGGCGCACTGGTCCGCTTCCTCTCGAGGAATCAGGAGACAAGACTAGAGATTGCATATTTTTTTCAAGTTATGTATTTATTTTTGAATATGTTACTGAAGCATTTGTTGTAACTACAGTTACAAAGGAAGAATACACAGTAAAATAGCCAACCACCACCCATCACACACACACGCACACACACACACACACTCACTCACTCACTCACCCTACCCAGGGCTGGCTGGGGGCACCTCAGGGGGTCCAACCGGGAAGCTTGCAAATGGTGGCAAGTTTGGACAGGTGGCTGTGGCGTGATGGATGAGATGGCAGACAGAAGGATGGATGGGCTGGGGGACAGACAGACAGACAGGCGGTGACTGCCTGGCTGGGAAGGGCTGTCTGGGAAGTGATGGATGGGACACAGAGGGCTGAGAGAGACCGGGAGGATGGGGGGAAGAAGGAAGTGGGACAGATAGACGGACAGACAGACTGACAGATGAGGGAGCAGGATGGGGGTTGGGGAGGGGTGGGTGGGGGCAGGGCCGAGTGATGAGCGGCCCTGCTGGGAGAGGGGACAGGGTCCTGCTGGGGAGCTGCAGTGGCCAAAATGCACAGGGCTGGGTGAGGGTGGGCTGCTCCCTGCCGGGCTGGCTGCAGACAGACGGACAGACAGGGGCCTGGGGTGGGGGGCGGGGCGGTGACCCTGTCTCCGCAGGGACTGGCTGGTGGAGCAGGCTGGACAGATGGAGGCAGGAGTCAGGGGAGCTCCTGTCCTGCCGCAGGGGGTCCCTGCTGAGCCCTCTGGAGCTGCGTGCCTGGGCGGGGAGCAGGTGTGCGTGCGTCTGTGCGTTCCATCGTCCGCAGTGCTGGCTGGGGCCTCGGCTGTGTTCCTGGCCCTGCTCAGTGTGTGTGTGGACGTGTGAGCGCATGGGCCCGGTGGGGGGTGCGGGGACGGAAGCCCGAAGTGCGGGCCCCCTGCCCTTCCCTTGGGACTGACAGGGCTCCGGGAATGGGGCCTTGTGTGCCTGTGGTGTTGTAGGGGAGGAAAGGGGCTGGGGCCAGGCTTGGGGGTTTTCAGAGGACAGACAGGGCAGTGTCCCGCCCTCCCACCCTTCCTCCCCGGGCCCCCACCAGGTCTGCAGCCCGACTGGCAGGGCATGGGCAGGGAGCAGCACCCACAGGCGCTGTGCCCCCGAGTATGCTGTCAGCAATAAAAATAACCCCGGCTGACGTTTGCCAAAGCCCCGCCATGTGCCAGGCGGTGTGCCAGAGGTGGTCACACTTTCCCGGCTCCCCCATGAGCTGGGTGTTGTCTTATATTTATCCCTACTTGACCAAGGAGAAAGATGCTCTCACAGGAGGTGGTGGGTCCAGCCGCTGCCCTCACCACATCCGCACAGACGACCCTGCTTGGCAGGGGGACCCTCAGAACACAGAGCAGGGAGCTGACCAGACCGGAGAGAGGACAGGAGTGACCTCCAGAGGTTAACGCTGGGGGGCCACGGAGCCTGATGGATCCTGGCTTAGCACACTTGTGTGATGAGCAGTTTCCTAGTCCGTGAAATGGGAAACGTGCCGCTCGCAGGGGCTGTTGTGAGGATGACACAGGATAATGTAGGACTAGCACCCGGCAGGTCAGAGCACCCAGGGGCCACGGGAGAGCATCCTGGAGCTCAGGTAGAGCTGGGGGGCCCCTGCTCACCACGCCTTCAGCAGCAGCAGGACCCCCCCCCCCCCAGCTTAGTCCCATTGATCCTTGTCTCTGGAATTCAGCCTGGGCCTCTGGGTGTGGCTGAGCGGCAGACGGTAGCCTGGGCCATCTTCACACCTCTCTAACAAGGGAAGCCACCGGTACCCCTCAAGGTACCCACGAGGAAAGCGGGGGAGAGACGGATACGGCTAGCCCGGATGACACGGTGCGGTGAAGCCACCATAGGGGCTCCTTCCCCGCATGCAGCTGCAGGCTGGCCTGCTGGGGGGACCCCTGGATGGAGGTGGGCAGCATCAGGTCCCCGGGGAGCTGGCGCGCTAGTGGGCGTGGGGGACAGACGACAGGCTAATCCACAGTGACATGCAGAGTGCGCAGCAGGAGGGGAGTGAGAAGGGGAAAAGGAAGAACAGAGGAAGGGAAGTAGGGCGTCTAGGGGTGGGCGACTCCTGCTGTTTTAAGTAGATCAGTCAGGTAAAGGAGGCAGGGAACCCACCCTGGAGACTTAACTGGAGAGAGAGTGATCCCGGAGGAGGGAGAAGTAGGTGCAAAAGCCCTGGGGCAGGGCTGCCCGATTCTGGTATCCAGGTTCATTTCCTGCAAAGGGGATGAGGCTCTTACCTGCAGCTGAGAGCCTCTGAAGGTCAAGAGAAGTGATTAGTGGCGCTTCCTTGGGGGTCTGCTGGTTAAGACTCCAGGCTTCCATTGCCTCCACTGCAGGGGGCATGGGTTTGATCCTTGGTTGGGGAACCAAGATCCCACATGGGGAGTGGCCAAAAAAAAAGAGAGAGAGAAAAGAGAGAAGTGATTCCAGAGAAGGAGCCAGGAGCCAGAGGCCAGGGGCCAGTCTTCACGGTCTCCATGACCTCCAGCAGGTCCTTTCCCATCCGCAGCCTCAGTTTCCTCCTTTGTAAAATACAGTGGTTGGATTTTATTTTCTAAGACTCCAGTGACCAGGCTGTGACTCTGTCAATGGCGGGTGGGAAGGTGGGGGCGGGGGAAGGGACGCCCCCCACAGCTTTGAAGATGCTCCTGCCCTGCCCCCCTTCCCCGGCTTCTGACCTTGAGCGGGAGCTCTAACCTTCTGAAGCTCTTTGTCCTCCTCTGCAGAAGGGGTAGAATCCTGCTTCTCAGGGCATTTGTGTGTCTCGGAGGTGGCACTGCAAAGCTCTGAGGTCAGCACCTGGCCTAGAAGTGGGGCTCAATGGATGGGCTCTGCTTTTCCTCCGAGTTTTTAAACATGGGGTGAAGACTAGCCCTCAGAGAAGGGAGGAAGGCCAGCTGTTCGGGGTCAGGGAAAGCTTGTGGGAGTGGGGTCTAAACTGGGCTTGGGAGGAGGAGAGGTTGTGGCCAGGTGGGAGAGGGAAGGCCAAAAGCAATGAGCAGCTTCGCGGGGAGTCTGGCGTGGCAGGAAGAGGGCTCCGAATCCAGGTGGGAGGCCGGGTGGAAGATGGGTGCCTGGGAACACTGAGGGGAGTGTGGGTGCCTGGAACACTGAGGGGAGAGACATCTCATTCCTCCCCGCCCTGGACTGTGGCCCAACCCTTCCCCACCCAGAGGCTCTGCCCCTTAGCCAGGCCCCAAGGGCAGGATTTGCAAGGAACCCACTTCAAAGGGTCCCAGGAAGCTTGAGCAAGCCCCAGAGGAAGCAGCACAGCCTCTAGCCCAGCTCCGGGGGTGGGGGAAACCTTGCTATTATGGGGGCTTCCTCCCACGCTGCCTCTTCTCCAAATGTGGGCGCCCACCTTTAAGTTCCCCTTCCCCAACCTCAAACCACCGCACCAGGAGAGTGGAGCTCAGGAACACGTCTGCTCGGCCAAGTTCACCCCAAAAACCTCACTTGAATGGCTGCTCTTCAAGTCTGCTTTGCAGCTGCTGCTGGGAAGGTGTTTCTTTGAGAAAGATGCAGCCCTAGTACTCGTGTGTGTGCGATGCACAGACATTTACTGAGCACCTGCTGTATGCCAGCTCCACCGGCGCGGCCAGATGGAGTAAAACGGGACTTCTGTCCCAAATGGAGTCCCTCTGCCTGAAGGGGAGGGAAGGTGAGGAAGTAATTATAATGCCAGGTGAGAGCTGAGGTTTGTTCCAGGGTGAGATGATTGATTCGCCTGGGAGTGCCCAGCTGGCTTTTCAGAGTGACTTTGGATTGTAAAGGGAAAAGTAGCTAAGATTTGACACTCACTCACCATACACCAGACACTGTGCTAAGGGCTTAAGGTGTAATCTCCTTTAATCCCAGCAGCCATCCTGGAGGCTGGAAGCCATTATTATGCCCATTTTACAGACGTGGCAGTTGGGATCGTGAGACTTGCCCAAGGCCACACAGTTGGTTAATGGCAGAATCCAGGTCTGCTGGACCCGTGATTCGATCATTCACCTGCCAGATGTGTTCTGGTCCACGCTGCAGGCGAGATGCTCTCCTACATTCAGTGGCGGTGGGGCGGGGGTGGGGGGGTCCAGTGTCTCTCCTCCAACGTTGTTCCAAGGCAGGACTTGAAGAAGGAAAAGGAGAGGACCTCCCTGGTGGTCCAGTGGTTAAGACTCCACACTCCCGACGCAGGGGGCCCGGGTTCAAGCCCTGGTCAGGGAACTAGATCCCACACACCACAACTGAGACCTGGCACTGCCCAATAAATGAGTTTAAATAAGTAAATAAATGAAACAAAATGGTTAGTTGTAAAAAAAAAAGAAGGGATAGGAGTTGCCAAAGTGGAGAGGGCGTCTGGGCAGATGACAGTTTGGACAACGGGAGGCAGATATGAGACCACACGGTGTGTTAAAAAAAGGGCGGCTGGACTGGGCTCTGGGCTGAAACACACTCAGCTGCTTATTCTACCTCTGTGGTCCTGGCAGTATGACTGTAGGCAGGTGAGTTCTTCTTTCTGAGCCTCAGTTTCTTCTCCTACAAAAGTGGGGACAACGTTAACTTCCCCTTCTAGGGATGAGTTCACAAGTAACAGTGGCTTGGCACATAGTAGGCCTTTGAGAAAATGCATGCGCAGAAGGGAGAGAACTGGTCTAGAGGGCCAGCGCCAAACGTGGCGTCTGTGGAGAGACTCCTGTGTCCGGGCACTGCCGAAGCTGGTGCCGGGACTGAGAAGGGCTGTTGGACTCATTCCTCGCCTCCGGGAACTTGCAGTCTAGTCCAGAGTCAGTGCAGAGGCTCCGAAGACAAGTAAGACTTGAGCTGGCTGAGACCAGGGTCCTGGGGCATGTAGTAGGGAGCTCCAGGGGGTCAAGGAGAGCCTGATCCCTGGGGGCTTCGCGGCAGAGGTGGTCGCTGGACTGCCCCTGAAGACGGCCGCAGGGCATCGTTCCAGGTATCCAGCCGCAGTGGCCCTCTGGGTTCTGAGCAATTCAGTTCTTCCAGAGGCAGTGGAGAGAGGTACCTGGGAGAGGGCATGCCAGATCTATCTAGGCTGCCTGGGCCAGGACTCCAGTTATTTTCCAACTTAAAAAAAATTTTTTTTGGCTGCACTGGGTCTTAGTTGCAGCACACAGGCTCTTCGTTGCATCAGGCAGGCCCTTCCGTTGTGGTGTGCAGGCTTAGTTGTTCTGCAACATGTGGGATCTCTGTTCTCTGACCAGGGATCAGACCCATGTCCCCTGCGTTGCAAGGGAGATTCTTAATCACTGGGCCACCAGGGAAGCCCCTGTTTTCCAGCTTTTACAAGCAAGCCTGATCCTTTGCAAAAGCACACAGGAACAGTGCTCCCTCATGGGTAAGACTGCGGTTTCAGTGCTTACCTCTGTCATCTGGTTGTCCTCAGCACCCCCGCCCCCAATCAGTCCTAGCGAAGGTGGGCACCTGAGCAGGCTGCTGGGCTGAAATCGGGGATTAGCAGGTGAGAGCCCTGCAGTCACACCCACACACTCACACTCACACCTACACACACACTCACACAGACACCCACACACCCACACACACTCACACCCCCACACACCCACACTCACACTCACACCCCCCCCACACACTCACACCCACACACACTCACTCACACTCACACTCAGACACGCTAACACACCCACACACCCCCCCAGACACCCACACACTCACACACACACACACCCACCCACACCTCACTCACACTCACACTCACTCACACACACTAACTCACACCCACACACACCCACACACACTCTCACACACACACCCACACGCACACCCCCCCACACACTGACTCGTACACTCACACCCACCCACACCCACCCACACACACTCACACAAATACCCACACACACCCACACTCACTCCCACACACCCACACTCAACCCACGCACACACTCACACACCCACACTCATGCACACACTCATACAAACACATACCCACACACTCACACACACCCCCCCACACTCACACACTCACACCCACACTTATACCCCCCACACACCCACACACACACTCACACCCCCCACACTCACACACACACCCCCACACACACTCACACCTACACTTATACCCCCCACACACTCACAATACACACACACACTCACACCCACTCACCCACCCACTTACACACACCCACACACAGACACACACTCACTCACTCACACACTCACTCACACCACCCACACTCACACTCATACCCACACATACACCCACTCACACCTACACACACACTCACACACTCATACCCACACACACTCACACACTCACTCACCTGGGCCCCACTCGCCTGAGCAGAAGCCCTGCTTGCCACTGTGGCACTCAGGCCCAGGGCTCTCTGGGGCCTTTATGGGGTAATTCCATCTCCATTAGGGCTTATTATGTCTATAAATACTGCCTTTTGGGGTGCTTTATAAGACTCACTGAAGAGCTTTCCTTCTCAGCAGTCAGCAGAGCAGGAAGGACTCAGGGTCAGACAGGAAGAGAGGAAAGGGCGTGTCGCAGGTGAGTGGCTAAAGACCAAGGTACCCACTCCACGCCCTCTGGCCACTGCCCACTGCCCACAAGCTTCTGCGCCTGTCCTGTTTCACAGATGAGACACAGCTCTAGGCTCTCAGCCCCAAGCTGGGCACGGCCTCCAGGCACTCAGCGCCCAGCCAGCAGGGCCTGCCTGCCTGCAGCCTGCATGAGGGTTCAAGGAAACGCACACATCCCGCACGAGGCCCAAGCAACACCGCTGGGTCCTTCACACACACTCACACACACTCACTCACACCCACACACTCACTCTCACACACTCACACCCACACACACACGCTCACACAAACACACACCTGCCAACACCTTCCTTCACTCCTCGGTTCAGAAGTTCAGCAAAAGTTTGCTGGATTCCAACCACGTGTCAGATGCTATTTCCCACAAACTTCCCTGCCCTCTTGGACAGTATCTTCTGGTGGCACATCCAGCATACAGAGCCTGCAGTGTGCACAGCACAGCATGTGCAGCCTTACACACAACACACAGGAAACCTATGCCCACCAAGCAATGGCCATAACCCAGAGGGCCCAACACAACTGCAAAACCCTTATGCATACCACGTACTACACACACGCACACACACACACACACACACACCCCTCACTGGCATCCACAGGGCCCTGTGCACACCTCCTGCCCCCTCCCCTCAGCCACAGACGCTGTTCCTCTTGCTGAACCACGTGTAACCATAATAACAGCTGAGATTTAAGAAGCGCCTTCCGTCGTCTTGGCCTCTGCGGTTAACACGCATGATCATGTTCATCTTCACAGTAACCCTCTCAAGTAGGTTCATACATCTTCCGGATGAGCAAACTGAGCCTCCGAGAAGTGAAATGTCCAAAAACTCATAGACTGACTCCACAGGTCACGCTCTCAACCTCTGCCAAGTCCGACACACTCACAGTCACATATAAATCCTCTCTTGTCCACACATGCTCACACACACAGACACATGTCCACGTACTCACTCTCACAGACACTTGCGCACTCACACGCTCTCAGAGGACAAGACTCTCCTCCCGTCATCTTGGTCAAAGGCTTTAATTATACTGCCCCTACACCTGTAATTAATCCCTGCTCCTTTTTCCGGGGAGATGTCTGAACCCGCTTCCTAAGGGTGGGAGCCAAGGCCCAAGGCCGAGATGTCCACATCTGGCAGGGAGGACCCAGGAGCCAGAGGAGCCCAGTGTGGCTGTTGGGTGAGAAGGTCCAGGGCGTCAAGAAGAGGCTGGGGTGAGAGGGGAGGTGGGCAGAAGGGGTGGTGGTTTCCCGGAAGCCAGGCCCGCTACAGCGGTTCCTCTTGGACTGGGCCGGCCACGTGGTGGGTTGGGCAGTGGGCGGTGGTGGGTGGACAGGTAGGCAGGCAGGAGAGAGAACACTTTCCGCTTGTTTCACTAATGCCAGGCACTTCTGTCAGGAGAGGCAATTAGCTCACATCTAGGAACCATTGGGGAGAGGCTCCTTAAAGGAGCAAGTGGGAAGCCAGTGTCCTCCAAAGTGTTAAAACAGACCAACTGATTCTACCATTTCAGGGCTGGCGGGGAGGGGTGCTCTGCACAGCAGCCTCTGGGCCTCCCTTTCCCAGGATGGGCAGCAGTTAAAGCAGAGACCACCCAGATTCAAATCCTCACTCCTCTACCTTTGAGCTGTGCAACCTTTGGGCATATTGTTTAAGCTGTTGCAGCCTTAATTTACTCCTCTAGTTCAGGCACTAAGTCTTGTCCAACTCTTTGAGACCCCAGGGACTGCAGCAAGCCAGGCTTCCCTGTCACTCACTATCTCCTGGAGCTTGCACAAACTCATGTCCATTGAGTCGATGATGCCATCCAACCATCTCATCCTCTGTTGCATCAGGGCAGGTCAGAGTATTGGAGCTTCAGCTTTAGCATCGGTCCTTCCAATGAATATTCAGGGTTTGACCTCTTTGCTGTCCAAGGGACTCTCCAACACCACAGTTCAAAAGCATCAATTCTTCGGTGGTCAGCCTTCTTTGTGGTCCATCTCTCACATCCGTACGTGACTACTGGAAAAACCATGGCTTCGACTATATGGACGGGGATAATGACATCTACCTCCCAGAGGAGAATTAAGTGATACGCGTGTCCTTAGACGCGGTTGCTCTCAGATTCCTGAATTCTTAGAGGCGCCTGAGCAGAGAAGCTCTCTTTGACCGCCGAAGATTGGGTGCACAGTTCAGAAATACCAGGAAGGGGGGCGTCAAGCTGCTCAGTGGGCGACTACTTCTTGAGTCTTTAGGCCATTTCAGCTGAGGCCTTCGGGCCAGTGTTGAGCTCGGCCCCAGAGGGCAGAGGGTAAGAGCGGGGCTCCGCGCAGGATCCCTCAAGGCTAGCCTCTGTTGCACAGGCTCTTGGAGGCGCTCAAACCTGCGAGGACCTGGGGGCGCCAGCGAGTCCTGAGGGCCCGGAGAGCCTCCCCGCCCGCACGGGGCGCCGGCCCGGCCCCTTCGGAGACACCGGGGGCGTGGCCCGTGACGTCACCGGGCATGAATGGACAGGGGCCGGTCCGCTCTCCGCCCGCATTAAGCTCTCGGGCGGGCGGGAGGAAGCTGCGGGCGGGAGGCGGACCGGGGCCGGCGGGCGTGCGTCCGGAGCGGGGTGCGGAGCCGGGCAGAGAGCAAGGAGAGCGGCATGGGGCGTCGGGCGCCGCCCGCCTGCCTCGCGCTGCTGTGGGGCTGCGCGCTGGCCGCGGCCTCCGCGGCGCAGGGCAAGGAAGGTAAGTGCGCTCGGCCCGACCCCGGCCCCTGCTCCGTCCCGACCCCGGCGCGCCGGGACGCGCGCCACTTCGGAAACTCCAGTCCTGGCGTGCTGAGGTCCGGAGGGCTCGCGGGCTGCGAGCCTGGAGAGTCTGGGGCCCCCGCCCCAGCCCACTCGGGGCTGTAGGCGCTCCTAGTACTAAGAGGCTGGGGCCCGGGCGCGCGGGGCTCAGAGGCCGCAGAGAAACGGACTCGGCGCCGGCCACGAGGCTTCAGGAACGCGTCCCGGCGGGGGCGCGAGGTCTCTTGGAGCAGGAGTGTCCGGGGGTCTTTCCGGAGACTCAACTTCGTGGTGACCTGAATTCGCTAACCCTCTTGCCCCGATTTTGCGGAGAAGGCGTTTCTTTGGAGGCCACTCACTTTGGGGAGGGGCTCTGTGGCCGGCAGGGACACCCTTGCAGAAGCCCCAGCTCCCTGAAGTTTTCTCCACGCCCCGTGATGCCTCCAGTCGGGGAGGAGAGCTCGCGGGGAGTTTCGGGCCAGTTTGCCCACGCACAGCCCTCCTTCCCGCCCCGCACTCCAGGATTCGGGGGGCAGGTCCCCGGGCCGCGAGTGCGGACAGGAAGTTCCAAAGTCAAGAGTTCTGAGCGAGGGGTGACTCAGAGCCAGGAAATGCAGCAGGTGGGGGCGCGGCCTGCCAAGGTGTGGAGCCGGCACCCCAGGGCCACCGCGGAGTCCGGGCACCCGGGGGTGGGGGACTGACTCACCCGCCCCTGCCGCCGCGCTGGGTGAGGGGCCGCGCGGACTTCGCCCAGGGCGGGGCCGTGGGTGAGTGGGGGCGTTACCGCCTCGGCTGGGGTCGCGGAGCGGACGGGGGCTCTTGCCCTTGGCCGAGGCGCTTCCTGTCCACCCGTCCACCCAGCCGAGGCCGGCTTCAGTTTCCGACTGAGAAGGTCTGCCCGCCCGCGGGGGCAGAGGAGGTTTCCGCAGGCTCCACCAGAGGGAAGTGCAGAGGAAACCCGGGCTCCGTGAGAAGTTTCCTTCAGCCTTGCCTTCCTTTTCCGCCTCCCGACCTGGGGTTGGCAGTTTTGCTGTTCCAAGTTGGGAGTAAAAGAGGCCCGAGCCGGAACTCTTTGGGGGTGAGGGTGAGGGCGGCATCTTGTCCCCGCCCCTAATCAGTCGGGGTTCCTGGTCCCAGCTTGCAGGCTGAGTGGGTGAGCTCTTCTGTGACCCTCAGTACCCCCCACCCCCCACCTTTTTGTCCTCCTTCTGGGGGATTGTGGTTGGAGGGAAGGGGGGAGACAGCCGCATTCGCTGCAGGCCTTTCCTGAAGGCCAGGGAGGTGGGGTAGGGGGACCAGGCAGGACTAGTGCCCCGGGTGCTGCAGCCTTGCCCTTGGGCGGCTGTCGAGCCCCCCCAGCCTAGATGACTAGCGCCCACAACACCCCGACCTGCGTGGCATGGGGGAGGAAAAGGACCAGGCAAAGTTTTTGCTCAGGCTCCCAGAGTGCCTGTGAGGGCCTCCCCAGGGAGCTGTGCCTGTGTTGGGGGGTGGGGGAGAGATGCCCCCGCTGGGATTCCACGGATGTGGAGCCTCTGCCTGGAGATGGGTTGGGGGTGCAGACACAAGCCCCTTCCACCTTCACCCAGTCTGCTGTCCTCTCCCTCCTCCTTCCCCGTGAGTGCAGGACCCGGCTACCTTTGGAGGCCCCATGGAGCCTGTTAAACTCTTGGCAGCTCCTGAGTCTGTCCTTTTACAAACGGGGAACCTGAGGGGGGCCTGAGCCCTTTGTCTCCAGAGGGTTAGCTCTGAACATCTGGCTTCTTGGGCTCCACAGCCCAGGGCCCCTGCATCCAGGTCCTGGGCTGGGTTTTCCTGAGACGTGAGAGTACCTGCAGGGCTTGCTGGCCTGAGCTGGGAGGTGGGCTGGAGAGCGCTCCCGAGGCCTGGGAGCCCTTGGCGTCTTGGCTCTCTCAGGGCCCAGTGTGCCCTCTGTCCCCGTCCCCTTTTCTCTTTGTTCCTCTCCCCGTCCTGCCCCCCAGTCCCAGTCCCCTGCCTCCCCGCTTCTTTAGGAACCAGCCTGTCTCCTTTGGAGGGATGGGGAGAGCAGGGAGGTGATGTCTTTGAGTAAAGAGCTCTCAAGCGATGTGGACCCACAGGGTTGATATTCGTGATGGAACTTCAGACGAGAAGGTTTTTCTTGGGGTGGGGTGAGGGCCGGGGCCCCTGGATGAGCCCAGCTTAGCCCAGGCCTTGGTGAAGCCTTCAGGGCCCGCGGAGGGGCTCCTGGGGCCGGTACCAGCTGGGTCCCTGGAAGCGGTTCAGGGAGAAGCCGCCCGTCAGGGTGGGGCCGGGCGCCAGTTCCTGGTGATCGGCTCTAGGGAATTTCCCCCGGGAGGGAGGGGGGGGCTCCTTCCTGTGTGAAGGCTTCTTTTCTTCTCCAGTGAGCCCTGTGATATTTTTAAAAGCAGGTCTCGGGCTGGAAGGGGAGCAAGCTCTGGCAGGGGTCGTGGGGGTCCCTCTGTGCCAGGTTAACCCTTCAACATCTGGGAGCCATGAGCCCTCTCCCCCAGGAGTGTAGACTGCAGCTTCCCACCCCTCTAGGGAAGGGGGGCGTCTGGATCTGAGGACCTCTCACCTTTGTCCTCCTACTTACCCAGGGTGGAGCCAGGAACCCCCAGATTCCTTCCTGTGCAGCCAGAACATTCCATTTGCCAGTGGGCTTAGTGAACTTCCCAAGCCTGCGCCTTGGGCATGTCCGAGCAGATCCCTGCCCCTGCCCACCCCCCAGCTGCCCTCCCCTGTCCCCTCAGCCTCGGGCCGTGCCACGTCGGGTTTCCTCTCCCTAGCCGCGCTGTGGGCTTTTCCTGGAGGGCCTGGCCGGGTCAGCAGCGGTCAGCTGGCAGTGCTCTGCTCCCAGGCCCGGGGGAGTGGGGTGGTCTGCCCTCAGCAAAGGGTTTCTCAGAGTCTGCCCAGGCTCCCCTCCCCATCCTCCGCATCTGTCTAAATCAGCTCCGTCTCCACCTGCCTGGGATTCCACCCTGAGCGGCATTCAGGTCCAGGCCTTGAGGAATGCTGCTTCTTGGGGCCATGTTCCTCATGTTTCAGAGTCCAGAAGAAGTCAGCATTAGGTGCCTCCCCGACCCCTCACCTCGGGGCTTTTCCTCTGAATCTGGGGACCTTACAGAGGGTACCTACTTGTTCTCCAGGCCTCGGATCCTCTGGTGAGGGTCACTTCTGTTGGTAGCTGCCTGGACATTACTTGGAAATGGAGCAGGAGGCTGCACCAGGGGTCTTGAGTGCAGTCGATGAGGCTGGCAAAGCCAGGGGTGGGCAGTGGGAGGTGCCTGAGGGCACGGCTGGATCTGGGGAAGCCCCTGGCAACATGTCCTTCCTGCGAATTCTGATGCCTCTCTGGGGACAGTGAGGTCCTGGCAGCTGTTTGCTCTGGGCCTGGACGCTCCCTTTAAAGGTTTCCATCTCAGTCCCTGGACGCCTCTGGCAGGTCAGTGGCCAGGGTGTCAGGGACGGAGACAGTGGAAATGGCTCTCCAGGGCCGGGCCTCGCCGGCTATGTGTGTCTGTGGGTCCCTTCTGGAGGCCCCGTGGGTTCAGGGCTTTGTCCTGCCTGCTCTGTGGCTTTTGTGGTGGGAAGATCAGTTTCCAGACACCCTCCCAGCAATCCCACTCCCCTTCCTGGAGTCGTTCCCACCTGTTAACAGCTCTCTCCTCTTGGAGGGCCAGGAGACACGCATGTACACACGTGTGCTGCATCTGTATGGCCTCTGTGGGGTTGAGGGTATTTCGTGCCATGTGTGTGGGGTGGGGGATGTGGCTGGAGCAGATAAGGGTGCCCCCAAGACCTGCGTGCGTGTGAACTGCTGTGGGGGGCCCCTTCAGGAAGCAGGCAGAGAGGCCTGGCCGCTGCCCCCTGCTGGGCTGAGCTCTGCCCTCTTTGCCCAGCTGGGGCGGCGTGGCTGGAGGGAGAGGCCTCGTCCTCCCCCGTCCTGCGCTGTGACTGTGACGAGGTCCCCTCCCTCCCCGGGGGCCCTGGGTCCCCCCCATCTTCTGGAGAGATGGGTCTTCTTGGCCGTGCTGACCCTGAGTGGCGGGGTCTCTCTGGGGGCTGGGGAAGCCTTTAAGGCCACTTGGGATTCCCGGGGGCTCCTGCCTTTCCCACATGGCCTGCGCCCTGAAGATACCTCCAAGCTGACCCAGCTTCCCCTCGTCTCTTCCAGTTATCCTGTTGGATTTCGCTGCGGCTAAAGGGGAACTCGGCTGGCTCACACACCCATATGGCAAAGGGGTAAGCTGTCTGGGGTGGGTGGGGGCCTAGGGATGGGGAAGCTGAGCCCCGGGGAGGATAGGGCCTGGCCCAGAGCCGATGGCTCAGCCAGGGTTTAAATCCAGGTTTCTCACCAATTACGCAGGCTGGGGTGAGAGGGCAGGGAAGGGCCTTGAGAGGCAGGGAAAGCTGGGAGACAGCCGGAGGCCCAGCAGAGCAGGACTCCAAGATGCCCCAGAAGGCTGACGCCCAGAGGAACCCCCTCTGGCTCCCTCCATTCCCCTCTTGGCAGGGAAAGAGTTCGAGGCTCCCCCTGTGTTTGAGGTCCCGGCTCAGGAGATGAGGGATGAGCTAGAGACAGGGAACGTGTTCTCAGGTCCCCACAGCCCTGGAAGCCAGATCAGGTTCCTTCTGGCCAGGCTCCTCTCCTTGCTTCTCCAGCTGTTGCTTCCCTTTCCTGCTTGAGGCTGAGTTTGTTTTGTCTCTTTCCCACCAAGTTCACCCCTCCCCTGCCCTCCCCTCCCCTCCCCTCCCTCTCCCCTCCCCTCCCTCTCCCCTTCCCTCCCCTCCTCTCCCCTCCCCTCGCCCTTCCCTGCTGTGTCCTGGATGGGTGGGCAAGACCCCAGGGTCCTCTCCCCAGCTTTGCATGTGACTACTGTGTGGGCTTGGGGAGGATACTGATGCTCTGGGCCTCGGTTTCCCGCTTATTGAATTTGTTCTGGAGCCTGAGCTGTCTCCAGGGGGTACTCGAGACCATTTCTATTGCTGGCCAGATCTGTGAATGAGCTGGGCGCCGGCCCCTGGTCACCTTAGCTCCGTAGGCCTGGAGTTTAACATCAGCAGGTTTCTAGGATCCTGGACTGTCATCCAACCACGTCATGACACAGAGTAGGAAACTGAGGCCCAGGGGCATCTGAGGCCAAGGTCGCACAGTGCAGCCCAAGCCTGTCTCCTTGGCCCATTCTGCTTTTTTCATACTTATGTTCATTCATTCAACAAATACTTTCCAAGTACCTACTGTATTTGAGGTAGACCCTGGGGATGCAGAAATGCCCAAGGAGCTCAGGCTCTGCCGTGGCAGCAAGACGTAGCTGTCACCGCGTGGGCGCTAAGACGGCGGAGGCCACGGGAGTCCAGGGGAAGCCCTCACCCCAGCCGTGGTCCAAGCTGGGAAGCCTTCCTGGGGGAGGCTGAGCAGTCATCTGAGCAGTGATGCGGAGTTAGCTGCTGCTGCTGACCCGCCCCTCCCCTGCCACGCGCGTGCGTCTGCACAGCGCGTGATGATGGTGATGATGCCAGGGGTGCTGTGTGCCCGCCACCCACGCCAGGCAGCACGCTCAGCATTCGGTAGACGTTCTGCCCTTCATCTTCGCAGCAAGTTTGTGAAGTGGCTCTGGCCCCCATGGCAGGATGGGGACTGTGAGGCTTAGAGAGCTAAAGCCATCTGCCTGAGGTCACACGGGACCCCCAGCCTCTGCCCTCTGCTCACTGTCTAATAGAGGGGTTTAGCACCCCGGCACTGGCGTCAGGGACGACACCAAGGGGTCAGATCCAGTTCAGCCACTGGTAACGTGTGAGGGAGACCCGAGAGTGAGGGCGGGAACCGGAGAGCCTGGCGCCGGCCCGCCTCCTGGCTGACGCCGCTGGGCCCCCACCTCCCTGCCCACACTCTCCTTTCGGCCCCGCGCAGTGGGACCTCCTGCAGAACATCATGAATGACATGCCCATCTACATGTACTCCGTGTGCAACGTGGTGGCCGGCGACCAGGACAACTGGCTCCGCACCAACTGGGTCTACCGCGGGGAGGCCGAGCGCATCTTCATCGAGCTCAAGTTCACCGTGCGAGACTGCAACAGCTTCCCCGGGGGCGCCAGCTCCTGCAAGGAGACCTTCAACCTCTATTACGCCGAGTCGGACGTGGACTACGGCACCAACTTCCAGAAGCGCCAGTTCACCAAGATCGACACCATCGCGCCCGACGAGATCACGGGCAGCAGTGACTTCGAGGCGCGCCACGTGAAGCTGAACGTGGAGGAGCGGTCCGTGGGGCCGCTCACACGCAAGGGCTTCTACCTGGCCTTCCAGGACGTGGGCGCCTGCGTGGCACTGCTTTCCGTCCGTGTCTACTACAAGAAGTGCCCCGAGCTGCTCAAGGGCCTGGCCCACTTCCCCGAGACCATCGCCGGCTCCGACGCGCCCGCCCTGGCCACCGTCGCGGGCACCTGCGTGGAGCACGCTGTGGTGCCCCCTGGGGGCGAGGAGCCCCGCATGCACTGCGCCGTGGATGGCGAGTGGCTGGTGCCCATCGGCCAGTGCCTGTGCCAGGCGGGCTACGAGAAGGTGGAGGACGCCTGCCAGGGTGAGTGAGGGCGCTGCGGCAGAGGCCGTGTTCCCGGGCTCTGGTCTCCACTCCTGCAGGCAGGGACCTTGGTGAGGTGGTTCTGTTAGTGGAAATGTCTGAGGCTTCCTAGGCTGGATTCACTTGTTCATGAGAACAAATCCATTGAGAAAAGGTCAGGGTGGAGGATGTGAGTGAAGACTCTCAGACAGGAATGGAGGTGAGAGTGTTAGTCGCTCTGTTGTGTCTGACTCTTTGCGGCCCCGTGGACTGTAGCCCAGCAGGCTCCTGGGTCTGTGGGATTCTCCAGGCAAGGGTACTGGAGTGGTTTGCCCTTTCCTCCTCCAGGGGATCTTCCCAACCCAGGAATCGAACCGAGGTCTCTCGCATTGTAGGCGGACTCTTTACTGTTTGAGCCACCAGGGAAGACCCCAGACAGGAATACTGGAGTTCACGTCTCAGTTGTGCATATAGCGGTGTGACTTTCACCAAGTTCTCCACCCTCTCTGCGTCTGGGTTTCCTCATCTGCACGGTGGATGGGAACACAGCGCCCATCTCATAGGGTTGTTATGGCAGTCAGGTGACTTAATGCTCATGAAATGCTTAGGTCAGTGTCGGACACAGAAGTGTTTTTAAGTGTGATTGTTATTTTTGGTTCATCACAGAAGTTTATGTTGAGTATCTGTTATGAAACGGCACGGTGGGTACAGTGTCTTAAGTCCCAGGAGCCAGTTTCTTCTCTGTTAACTCACTGTGTGACCCTGGGCAAGTCACTGAATCTCTCTGGGGGCTCAGGCCCCTCTTTGGTTCTTGGAGGTGAGTGAAGTGGACCCACGATTTGCCTCCCCTGGCCGCCCGTGACAATCCCCCGAGGAGCTGTTTGAAAAAGGCCTGCTTGGGAGGGTGCTCCGGTCTGGCTTCACTGCCTGCCCCACCCTGGGCCATGGACCCGGATCTGCTCACTGGGGCTTCTGCTGATGACGAGGGGGCCGGCATCATCAGACTCTCTGGGGACAGGGCCTGAGCTCTCATCCAGAGGCCATGGCTTGGCACAGCCAGGCCTGTGATAGCGGAACGCGCTAAAGTGACGTGGATTCTTTCAGTGATGACTTTTCTGGAAATGGCTGTGGGGCAGGGCATTTGTGGAATGTGTGCCGACCTTTGGCAGGCTCTGGGAGCTTCTTTGCTGAGATAAGCGGGGTGTTGAGAAATCGGGGGTTCGGGGCCTGCACTTACACATACCGACCTCTGGTGAATGTCTCTTCACCTCTGGCCTCAGGCTTCCTGATCAAAGGACGAGAAGTTCAACTGTTCTAGCAGATTGTATTCTTACCTAGCAACCGTGGGTCCTGCGGGGTTTCAGGCGCTGGAGGACTCTGAAGCCCTTTCTCACGGGCTGCACTTGCCTCTCAGAGCCAGTCCTCAGAACCTTGCTTAACACAGCCCCGAATGAGAAGTCTGCTCAGAGCCGCTCTGCCTGTGGTGTGGTCTCTGCCCCGGCCCTCCCACCGCCCTCTGGCCTCCGCACTGCCCTCTGCTCCTCAGCTGGCCCTGCCTGCGGTAACCTCAGGTGCATGCCCCCGGGTCAGACAGTGACCGCCGGGGGTTGGGGGGAGGCCGCCCTGGGTGAGCAGACTCCTCCCCATGACATCCTCACACAGGAATGCAGGCGGGGGGTGGGGGGCAGCTGAAAACTTTCCACAGGCTGGTGATTCAGGCCCGGCCGCGATAAGTGGACAGTTGAAGTGGGGGGTGTCTCTGCAGGAAGGGGGGTCGGGCTTCCTTCCCCGGGAGTGGGGCATCAGGCCTCTCAGGCTTTGTTTGTGAAGAGTTGAGCTGTCCCAGGAGGGAGGCCTGGTTTCCAGGACCGGAATCTTTGACTTTGTTCGGGGGACCCTCTGCACCACCAGCCACCTGTTGCCCTGGTTTTTCCCCCTTGGAGTCCCTCTCCCTAAATCTCTTCCATGTGGCTTGGGGGCCCTCTGTGTGGTTGGGAACCCCCAGCCTGGCAACTCTGTGCCTGCAGACCTTCCCCAGCCCCCCAGGACCCTGATGGTGGGGGAGACCCAGTTACAGAGCTCGGTGCTGCCCCAGGCAGGCGTTCCATCTACCTGCTCCTGCAAGTCTGTGCCACCGCTCTGAGAGGCAGGGACTGCTGCCCGTCCCATCTCACAGACAGGGAACTGAGGCTCAGAGAGGTGAAGAAACCTGCCTGGCATCACACAGCTGAGACTAGTCACCCCAGGACTGGATCTAGCTGATGCAGTGGCATCCAGGCCAGAGGATGGCTCAGGAGGCGGGGCGGGAAGTGACCGGTTCCTCTGGAATCCCTGAGTCAGCGCCCGGCCCGGATGGACGCTCAGGGCAGCAGGGTGGCAGGTCCTGGCACAGGCGGCGAGGGGGCTGAGGGTGGGGGCTGTTCCTGAGCACGTTACGGAGGAAACAGGGATCTGTCAGGTCTGTCCCCTGCCTGCCCTCCGCAGAGCTGTGGGCCGAGAGGCCCCACTGGGGCTTTACTGGTGGCAAGCCAAGCCCGGAGCGGGGCTGGGCAGCCCCAGGTCACCAGCACCCGGCCCAGGTGATTGCCAGTTCCTCCCCAGGCCCCCTCCCCAGGAAGCTCAGGAAAGAGTTAAATGGACAGTGGAAGGGAGCCACCTCCCAGGTGCTGTGTGGACAGGTGGGCACGCAGCCGCACTCTGCTGAGCTATGTCAGGAATGAGCCCGCTTCCCTCCGGCGCCCCCGCCCCCAGCCCTGCCTAGGGGACGCTGGAGCCGCTCAGGCTGACCGCCATGTCCCTCGGGGCGGCTCTGTCTCCCTGTTTGTCTCGGCTTCCTGTCCTGGCACAGCAGCTGGTGCCTCGGCCCGGGGACTGTGGGCCAGGTGAGCAGGTGGCCAGCAGCTTGGGCAAGAGGCTCAGTCCAGCAGCTGGGGTGGGGGCTTGGGGGTCAGGAGGTCCCTCCTTGGGGGCTCCTGCTCCCTCGAGGGGCCCAGCCCCTCCCCGCTCCAGTCTCTGTCCCCCAGTTCATGGACACCTCATCCCATGCCGAGCATTTCCCAAGCGAAGTTTCCTCTGTCTTCACAAACAACCCAGAGCCCGAGCAACTTACTCCCGTTTACAGATGAGGAGACTGAGGCCCCGGGAGAGGAAGTGAGTGAGGGAGCTGGGGCCTGGCACGGGGAGGGCAATGCGCTGTCTTCAAATGCCCCTGGTGTGTAGCTTTCTACCCGCAAGCTGTGTGACCTTGGTGAATCCCTTCTGGGCTTCATTCTCCCCACCTGTAAAATGAGTGGGTTGGAGCCTTAGCACTCAGCCTACCTCCTGTGACTTTCTGCTGTGGCTCCTCCTGAGGACCTGGGTTGTTCTGGCAATCTGCAGGCGGGCTGACCTCTGCATGGGTGGCACCTGAGTGGCCCAGACCTCGCCCAGGGTCCAGAGCTGAACGGGAGGCACCCCATAGGCAGGCAGTGGCTCTGGGTGAGGGGCAGGGTGTCCCTGAGCACGGCAGGGGCTGATCGCCAGGCTGAGCGGGTGGTGGTCTGTGATCTGTGACTCGTGGGTTTGTCCCCTTCCAGGGGACTGCCCCTGGCCTTACTTTCGTGGTTTCTTCTGGCCTGAATGGGGGTTGGAGCCATGGCAGCCCCCCCTTCCCGCCCCCACCCAGCCCTCAGCTCACGCGGAGCGCAAAACCTTCATGGGGGCCCTCCCTTCCTCCCGCACTGAGGCGCACTGAGGTGAGCAGGCCCCGGAACGGAAGGAAGGAGGCAGGGAAAGCGAACAGCAGATGAAAGGCTGGTGCCGGCGAGGCGGAGTCTGGCTTATCGCAGCCTGGTGGAGGAATGTGCCCAGAGTGTCCCCGGGGTGTGTGGGAACAGGGCCGCTGAGGCTGTCAGTGCCCCGCGTTTGCAGGGTTGCCGACTGCTGCCTGTCAGGTGCGGGGCAAAGTCCAGGCTCTGTGCCTGCGGGCTGGAGTGGCCAGCTGGCCTGGGCTGGGGCAGGTGACTGACCACAGGTGGATCTCCACCGCTGGCCGGGGGAGGGGCTGGGCCTGGAGGAGGGGCTCTGCCGCTGGATCTGCGTCACGTCACGCCAGAGGGCATATGTCCCTGAGTCATCCCACGCTGCCACCTGAGGGGCGGGCATCGGGAACTGGAAAAACCAGGGTACACCCCTGGGTGCAGCCACCCTGCCCCCGTTCCCCTGCTTTGAGAGGCCTGGGCCTGCCAGGCGACAGGGCCAGGGAAGTTCTCCATGGGTGTATCAGAGCCGGGATCTGGATCTGGGCAGGTGGCATCTCAGGCACCATCCCCAGCTCTCCTGGGCACTGAGACGCTTGTTTCTGTGGCCCTGGAGCCCGTTTGTGGTGGGCACACAGGTTCTGTCTTTACTCACATTCATTCATCCGTCCAGTCGGCAGATGTTAGCCGAGCATCTGCTGTGTGCCAGACCCTCTGCCAGGCCAGGGGACACAGAGAGCGGATTCCACTCCTGCGCCCCACCAGCTGCCTGTCTCACAGAAGACCCAAAATCGTTTCAGAAGGAGTCCGAAAGCCAGGGCTGTGAATTCCCCTGGAGCAGAAGCAGTGTTTGTTTTTCTTGCCACGGTCTCCCAGCAGCTAGCATCATGCCAGACACGTAGGAAGTGCTCAGTTTCTGTTTGGTAAACACAAGATTGAGTAAGAGATGCCCTGATGGTCAGAAGGGGGCCAGAGATTGGCGAGTCCGGGAGGGCTGTGTAGAGGAGCTCAAGCTGGGTATTGAAGGATGCATAGGAGTTTGCTGATGGGTGAAGGGACAGTGGGTATTTTGTGTGAGTTATGTTTGGGAATGTGTGACCACCCAGTGTGTGACTCCTGTCCTCCCCACTTGTCTGCCCAGAATGCCCGGAAATGCAACCCTGCAAGATCAGGAAGACCCGGGGGCCTAGCAGTGGACTCTGGGGCCCCTGAGCATGGGCATGGGCACACTCTGCCGGGGCCCAGGGAAGGCCCCGTGGAGCTCTGTGGCTGGAGGAGGGGGCAGCACATTCCCTTCAGGCCAGCACATGCCCTGCTGGGGCTGCCTCTCCGCTATTCTCTGGCACATGCCCAGCGGAAATCTCTCCAAATTCCCTCTTTCCTGCCGGCAGCAGGCAGGCCACCCCCGGCTCAGAGACCAAAGAACGGAGCCCGCCTCTGCTCCCGCTTCCTCCTTTGGCCCGGCGCTGGGGGGCTGGGGGCCTGGGGGCCTGGGGAGCAGCCACTGGGGGGCGAGGGGCCCTGTGGGGTTTACAGGTGCTGAAAGCCTTGTGGGGGCTTGGGTCCCTCCCCAGCCTGTGTGCTTGAGCTGGGGGGTGTGATTATGTTCTTGAGGGCCCCTGAGCACCCCGCCTCCGTGGGCCGGGACCACCTGCAGCCAGCACTTACCCAGGGTGTAAGCCCCTCTGGCAGACAAGTCAGGGCATTCGGGGGAATTGAGAGCCCAGCTTTCTGAAGTCTCACTTTTACTTGTAGGTTTGGGGGAGGAGAGAGCTATTTTTGTATTGTAACAGATAAGTAATGAGAAAGAATGCAAAATACACAGGGATTCCTTAAATGCAACTGGAGACTTCAAAGCCCTTTGGGCCTTGAAGTAGGAGGTCACGCTGCTGGGCCCGAGCAGCCCCTCCCAAGTGGCCTGGGTGTGATGCCACTGTCTTCTCCCCAAGGACACAGAAACGCCCTGTGTTAGGAGATGTCACCCACTCCCCCTCCACTAGCTGCTCTGCAATCAGTCTTGGGATTTTCTGGCTGTTGAAGCGGTTGGGCCTCCTCTCTTCTCTCTTCGGGGTTGTTTAAGAACTTTGATTTCTCTTTGCTCCAAACTGACATGTTTGTGGGGAGAGGAGGGGGCTTTGAGGTCTGGCATCCGGGGCTTTGGTTTTGTGTCTTAGGAGCTTGTTGACCTTGAGCAGGGTGTCTCACCTCTCTGGGCAGCAGTTTCCTCACCTCCAAAGTGGAATGAAGCATAACAGCGCCTAGTATGATAACAGACTTACTGTGACGACTAAATGAATGTCAAGTGCTTGGTCCAGAAACTGCACAGAGCAGCCGCCTAATCAGTGGTCGCTGCACGTGACGGGCTCCAGGCTACGCTGTCCTGGACAAGCCCCCTCCCCTGTGGTGTGTGCCCGAGCTCTCTCAGGGCCTGTGTGGACATTCTGCCGTGGTAGGACAGGCAGGAGAAGGGGGAGAAGCTTCCAGGATAGTCCCCTCGGGCCTCGGCGAGCAAAGTCATTAACGGGAGTCACCACTGAAGACCTTAGAAACTGGGCGTCCTTTAATTCCTTTCCCCTGACTCTCCACCTCTGCTCACATAGGGAACTAGACAAGGAAGGAGACTGTCCCCAGCCTTTTTCAACAGCATAGATCTGACCGTACCATTATTCTCTACATCAAACCTTCAGTGGCTCTCACTGCCCCTAGGATAAAGTCCCAGTTCCTTGATCTGACATTAAGGGCCTTTCTCAAGCTTGTCCCCTGAGGCAGCTCAGACACACTCCCGGCTACTCTCCAGCGTTGTGTCCACAAAGCCATGCATACTTCCCGTCAGTCTTGCTCTTTCTCACCGCTAACTCCGCCTCCCAACATTTCTGCCCTGCTGAACTCCTACTCAGCTCCTAAGCCCCGGCTGAAACATCCCATATTTGACTCCACAAGCCTCTGGCCAAGGTTGTTTCTACCCCTGTAGGACTTTGCCCACGCCTTTCTGGTGGACATCGTCCTGTGCGCCTACTCCCTGAGGTCAGGGGCTTTGTCTCAGGGCTTCACTGGTGGCTCAGATGGTAAAGAATATGCCTGTAATACAGGAAGCCTGCGTTATCCTGGGTAATCCCTGGGTCTAGAAGGTCCCCTGGGGAAGGGAATGGCTACCCACTGCAGTATTCGTACCCGGAGAATCCCATAGACAGAGGAGACTGGTGGGTCACAGTCCACGGGGTTGCAAAGAGTCTGACAAGACTGAGAAGACTCACACTTTCACGGGGTCTGTGCACAGGGCTGGACGTAGAGTCAAGGATCAATGTTTGATGAATATGATACTGAAGCTGCTGCTAAGGTGCTTCAGTCGTGTCTGACTCTGTGCGACCCCATAGACGGCAGCCCACCAGGCTCCCCCGTCCCTGGGATTCTCCAGGCAAGAACACTGGAGTGGGTTGCCATTTCCTTCTCCAATGCATGAAAGTGAAAAGTGAAAGTGAAGTCGCTCAGTCGTGTCTGACTCTTAGCGACCCCATGGACTGCAGCCTACCAGGCTCCTCCATCCATGGGACTTTCCAGGCAAGAGTACTGGAGTGGGGTGCCATCGCCTTCTCCGGATACTGAAGCTAGAGGTATCTTATTCCATGTCTTCCCACCGAACAAGCTGAGGGTGGGGGACAGTAATTGTAGGCTTGGGGAAGAGGACCCTGGCGGCCCCCACCCCATTCTGGCCGCTTCAGCAGCTGCCCAGCCCCGGGGCAGCCCTGGTCAGTGTCTGGGTAGTTTCCTGCTGTGGGGCCAGGAAGGGGACTGGGGCCTGGGCAGGATAGGGCGACGGGAGGAAGAAGCCTCTGGAATGAGGTTTCTGAGGCCCTCCCCGGCCTGGCTGGGACCGTACCTGCCACCAGAGAATGAAGAGCTGCTTCCTGGCGGCCCTTGTGAGCAGAGGAAGTGACTCGGTCCCTGAAAGCAGATCCAGAGAAAATGCTGGGGGCCAGCCCTGGGACAGGAAGGCAGTCCGGCCTTGGGGTGGCGGGAGCCCCCACAGAGCTGGCACCCTGATGCTCCTGGCTGATAGGCTGGGGGGCCGGGCTGGGGGTGGTGATCAGTCAACAAACTCAGATGGGGAAGAAGACAGTCACTGCCCAGGCAGCTTGTAGTCCAGGTGGGACCTGCCAGGCTGGCCTGCACAGACTCAAGGAGGGAAAGCAGACAGGCAGCTTCTTGGGGAGCTGGAAGCTGAGATGCGGGCCTTGAATGCCCGGCACAGGGGTGGGGCGCTTCTTGCAAGAGCCCGCTGCGGGTGGGTTTGCAAAGCTTTCGAGTGGGCTGGCCAGGCGCTTCCTGGGCCCCTGCCTGAGCTGGGCGCTTACCACAGAATATGTCGTCACTCTTGCCGATGAGCAGACTGGCCCGTAGAGGCTCAGTGACTTGCCTGGGGACCCAGGGCGAGGGAGAGGAAGAGTCGCTAGGGCTGGGAGCAGGCTGAGCTGACTCTGTCCCCGCTCCCCCAGCCTGCTCGCCGGGGTTCTTCAAGCCCGAGGCGTCCGAGAGCCCGTGTCTGGAGTGCCCCGCACACACCCTGCCGTCCTCTGAGGGCGCCACCGCCTGCGAGTGTGAAGACGGCTACTTCCGGGCCCCACAGGACCCGCTGTCCCTGCCCTGCACGCGTGAGTCTCCCGGTGGTCAGGGCGGGCTGGCTCAGGGGGGTGGCTGATGCTGACCTGTCCGCACCCCGCCCCGCCCCGTGCAGGCCCCCCGTCCGCCCCGCACTACCTCACGGCCGTGGGCATGGGCGCCAAGGTGGAGCTGCGCTGGACGCCCCCCCAGGACAGCGGGGGCCGCGAGGACCTCACCTACAGTGTCTCCTGTGAGCAGTGCTGGCCCGAGTCGGGCGAGTGCGGGCCCTGCGAGGCCAGCGTGCGCTACTCGGAGCCGCCGCTGGGGCTGACCCGCACCAGCGTGACCGTCAGTGACCTGGAGCCCCACATGAACTACACCTTCACCGTGGAGGCCCGCAACGGCGTCTCGGGCCTGGTGAGCACCCGCAGCTTCCGCACCGCCAGCGTCAGCATCAACCAGACCGGTGAGGGCCCCGGGGTGGGGCCGTGCCCGTGCGACCCGCCCAGGCGGGGGCACTTCCCTAGGATGGTCACACAGAGCTCCGCCGGGCTCAGAGGGAGGCAGCACAGAGTGGTCCGAGGCGCGGCCCCTGGAACCTCTTCTGAGCTCTGTGACTGCGGGCGAGTTACTTAATCTCTCTCAGCCTCAGTGTCCTCACCTGTAAAGTGTCAGTCGCTCAGTCGTGTCCAACTCTGTGACCCCAGGGACTGTAGCCCGCCAGGCTCCTCTGTCCATGGGATTCTCCAGGCAAGAATACTGGAGTGGGTTGCCATTCCTTTTTCCAGGGGATCTTCCCAACCCAGGGATCGAACCCTGGTCTCCTGTATTGCGGGCAGATTCTTTACCATCTGAGCCACCAGGAAGCACCTGTAAAATGGGGTTATTTAAGGGCTGTTGAGAGAATTTAAGAAATCCTTATATGTAGGCTGGTCCGTAGAGAGGTTATTGCTTTCCTTTTAGTATTTATGCACTCATAAATACTCATGGGGCACCCCTGATGTGCCAGCCTGTGTTGGGGCCCCAGCCTGGGGCTTTGTGCTCTGGGGCTGGAAGTTGAGAACCCCAGGTCAGGCTGTGGATGGAACTGGGTCTGGGTGCTCCCTCAGGGCCCCCCTGCCCCTGGGTGGCTTCTCACACCCCTTCCCGCCACCATTGTCCCGCCCAGAGCCCCCCAAGGTGAAGCTGGAGAGCCGCAGCACCACCTCGCTGAGCGTCTCCTGGATCATTCCTCCGCTGCAGCAGAGCCGCGTGTGGAAGTATGAGGTCACCTACCGCAAGAAGGTAACGCGTGCAGGGCCGGGGCTGGGCACAGGGATGCTCCCCACACGACGCAGCCGTCTGGAGAAGCTCTGCTCTGCAGATGCAGAAATGGGGGTCTGGGGTATTCCTGAGAGTTGCCTCTCCGAGGCCAGCCAGCAGGGATTTATGGGAGAGAAGACGCAGTGTTCTGGAATCCCTGGAAGAGGTGGGGGTGCAGGAGAGCCCGGTCCTGGGGATCAGGCAGACCTGGGTTTGAGTCCTGGGTCCTCCACTTGCTGGCTGTGACCTAGAGCGAGTCACTTCACTTCACTGAGCCTCAGTTGCAGCCTCTGTAAGAAGGGCACTGACCCCGCTAACACAGCGACTAAGCCTGCTAAGCTGGAGTCGCTTTCCAGCAGGCTGAGCTGACAGCCCTCCCCTGTCCTCACGGTCTGTCTCTCCACTCGCTGAACACCCGCAGGGCGACTCCAACAGCTACAACGTGCGGCGCACGGAAGGCTTCTCGGTGACGCTGGACGACCTGGCCCCAGACACCGTCTACCTGGTGCAGGTGCAGGCGCTGACGCAGGAGGGCCAGGGCGCGGGCAGCAAGGTGCACGAGTTCCAGACGCTGTGTGAGTCGGGGCCCGGGGTGCGGGCCGGACCAGCGTCCGGACACTGCCGGGACATCCTGGGCGGAGGGAGTAGATCAAAGGACTTAGAAGTGCCCCCTTCCTGGTCAGCCCCAAGCCTGGGAAGGGGGCAGGACAGAGGGCAGAGGGAACCAGGGCTGTGCTGTGAGAAGAGAAGGATGTGGGCTCTGGCAGTGACAGGCCCAGTGCAAACCCTGCAGTGTGGAGAGGCTCCCCCACGCCTGCCCTGCTCCCTGGGGGGGCCTCTCACTTGCCGTCTGTGAAACGGGGATAAGGACCTCATGGACCCTCAGTAGTAGAGGCACCCAGCAAGTGTCTAAGGCTCTAAGCACAGCCGGGGGATCACCATGGTTTGAAGCGTGGGGGCTCCTTTGTCATGCTCTGGTCTCCCCCCGACAGCCACAGGAGGGTCTGGCAACATGGCAGTGGTCGGCGGTGTGGCTGTCGGCGTGGTCTTGCTCCTGGTGCTGGCAGGAATCGGCTTCTTCATCCACCGCAGGTTCGTGGGAACCCATGGCCGGGCTCCCCAAGGACTTAGGCGGGACACGGGGATGCGAACCTCGGTTTCCTGAGGGACAATGAGGTTGATAGGAATCTAGTCCCTGCCTCCCGGGGTGTGTGTGTGAAGATGCAGCGACTTGTGAAGGGCTCTGCACAGGGCCTGGGGGGCCGTTGTGTGTGTGTGTGTGTGTGTGAAGATGCAGTGATTTGTGAAGGGCTCCGCACAGGGCCTGGGGGGCTGTTGTGTGTGTGTGTGAAGATGCAGTGATTTGTGAAGGGCTCTGCACAGGGCCTGGAGAGCTGTGTGTGTGTGTGTGTGTGAGGATGGCAGCGACTTGTGAAGGGCTCCGAACGAGGCCTGGGGGGCCCCGGGGGCTCCGGGCAGAGTGGTCATCAGGATGGCGTGTCGATACTTCTTCAGGACACACGGGCAGGAAGCTCCGGGCGCTCTAATTAAGGAAGCCTGCATTACAGCCACTTAAAGGCCACGACGGGGTGTAGGTGCCAAGGAGGGAGTCGGCTTGCTCACTTCCTCTGCCTGAGGACACCAGGCCCCCACTCGGGGCCCGGGTAGGGTCAGGAGGCTCTGACACAGGGGTCACTGAGCTCCCTATGTGTCTGGTCTCCCACGGGATCTCACAGGAGGAAGAGCCTGCGGACACGCCAGTCCTCGGAGGACGTTTACTTCTCCAAGTCAGGTGAGCTGTGGCCCTTGCTGCCCGCCTGCCGTCCTCATGCCCCCTGTCTGTGATGGAGCCGGGCCTCCCCGGGGGTCCCTGGCCCGTCTCCTCCTCCTCCTCCTGCTCTAGGGGCCCCTCCCCTCCCCAAGCTGTCTGTGACCCCGCCTCTCCTTTGCCTCCCAGAACAACTGAAACCCCTGAAGACCTATGTGGACCCCCACACCTACGAGGACCCCAACCAGGCTGTGCTCAAGTTCACCACAGAGATCCATCCGTCATGCGTCACGCGGCAGAAGGTGATCGGAGCCGGTGAGGTTGCGCGCCGCGGAGGGGCCCGGGGTGGGTTGGAAGCACCCGATACCCGGGCTGACGGTGCTTCTCCAACCTCGCCTGCCTGCAGGAGAGTTTGGGGAGGTGTACAAGGGCACCCTGAAGGTGTCGGGGAAGAAGGAGGTACCTGTGGCCATCAAGACGCTGAAAGCCGGCTACACGGAGAAGCAGCGAGTGGACTTTCTCAGCGAGGCCAGCATCATGGGCCAGTTCAGCCACCACAACATTATCCGCCTGGAGGGCGTCGTCTCCAAGTGTGAGTCCTGGCTCCGGAGTGGGGGTGGGGGACCCGTACGGGACGGGAGGGAGGCCCGCTGGGGCCCCCAGTAGGGCCTCTGCTGAGAGCCGCGCCCCTGCCCTGACACCTGTGCGCACCTCCACAGACAAACCCCTGATGATCATCACCGAATACATGGAGAACGGGGCCCTGGACAAGTTCCTGCGGGTGAGGATGTGGGCCCAGGTCGGCTGGGATCCTGGCTGGAGGCTGGGGGCCCCTGGTGGGCGTGGCCTGTCTGGGGTACCCGGTGGGCGTGGCCTGGGTCACAGTGGGCGTGGCCTGGCTGGGGGCTGGGTCTCGGTGGGCGTGGCCTGGCTGGCGCGCGGGGGTGGCTGGCGGCTGAGGCCTGGTGCCTCCGCAGGAGAAGGACGGCGAGTTCAGCGTGCTGCAGCTGGTGGGCATGCTGCGGGGCGTCGCGGCCGGCATGAAGTACCTGGCCAACATGAGCTACGTCCACCGCGACCTGGCCGCCCGCAACATCCTCGTCAACAGCAACCTGGTCTGCAAGGTGTCTGACTTCGGCCTGTCCCGTGTGCTGGAGGACGACCCCGAGGCCACCTACACCACCAGCGTGAGTGCCGGGCGGCCTCGGGTGGCGCCGCCTTTGCCCTCTCACACCTGGGGTCTGGGTCTCCGGGGAGCGTGGCCCTGACTGGGATTGCCCCAGGGGTGCCCAGGGGACAGTCGTGACTGGCCTGGTCCCTGCAGGGTGGCAAGATCCCAATCCGCTGGACGGCTCCGGAGGCCATTTCCTACCGGAAGTTCACCTCGGCCAGCGATGTGTGGAGCTATGGCATCGTCATGTGGGAGGTGATGACGTATGGGGAGCGGCCCTACTGGGAGCTGTCGAACCATGAGGTAGGCCTCCTCGCCCTGCCCAGCCCGGTCTGGACCTGGGCTTAACCCTTTACTCATTCCCGACCCCCAGGGGTTGGGCAGAGAGGAGTTTGGGGGGCTGGTCTTCATGTACGGCCCTTCATTGGTTCAGTGAATGTCTGTTGAGGGCCTACTGTGTGTTAGGCTGAGTGCTAGGCTCAGGCCCAGTCCCTGCTGACACTCAGCAAAAGACCAAAGAAAGGAGTAGTGGGGTGGGGGAAGCGTGTGCCTGCGTGTGTGTATATGTGTGCGTTTGTGTGTCTGTGTGTACAAGTACCTGGCACCTTGTGCAACCAGGAGGCCTGGAAGGCTTCCCAGAGGAGGTGACATCTCGGCTTAGACTGAGGCATAGTAAGGCAGCAGCCAGGTGAAGGCGCAGAGGGGAAGAGTGTGCAGGCTAAAGGGGGCAGGGTGTAGGCACCCAGAAACTGCCAAGAGTCTGGCTACAGGGCCCATGTCATGGCTGTCGGCCCGGTGCCCTGCGAGGAGGCACGGCCAGGGGACAGCCTCCTCTGGAGACAGCCTCTTAGCACTGAAGGTGGTGTGTCAGGCTCAAGAAAGGAGGCCCATCCCCTCTGTTTCGGGCTCCCCTTCCTTCTGCCAACCACTGTGTGGGAGTCTGGGGGCTGTGAAGGCACCCTGACCAGCCCGCCCGCCCCCAGGTGATGAAGGCCATCAATGACGGCTTCCGGCTGCCCACGCCCATGGACTGCCCCTCCGCCATCTACCAGCTCATGATGCAGTGCTGGCAGCAGGAACGCACCCGCCGCCCCAAGTTCGCCGACATCGTCAGCATCCTGGACAAGCTCATCCGTGCCCCCGACTCCCTCAAGACCCTGGCTGATTTTGACCCCCGGTGAGTTCTGTACTTTCGGTCCAGGGCGGCCCCCCAGGCGTCCTCCTGAGCCGCTTCAGCGTGGCGGGCAGCAAAGGATTGGGGCGAGGGCTCAGAAGTGACACGTGGGTGTTACTTAGCCCGGACCAGGGTGGCTCAGGCGATACTAACGGAAGCAATCAGCATGTGTGGTAAATGGGCCGGCCCGGCGCTTAGCATGTTTTAACTCATTTAGACAGCTTAGGAGATGGTCCTGTAATTATCCCCCTTTTGTAGATGAGGAAACAGACACGGGGCAATTAAGTGTCTTACGTGCTGGCAAGTGGTCAGGCTGGGACCGCGGCTCTGAAGACCTGACTCTCTTACATTTGGTTCTTTTGTGGAAACTGGTGGTGCTGCTGGCAGTGGAAGCAGGAGGCGGCAGGAGCCGGAGACGCTGAGTGCCCCCGACCTGCCCGGGCGCTGTCTCCTGGAGTATCTCTTGACCTGGTTTCCCCATCGCCCAGACGAGGAAACCAAGGCGGGGCGGGTGGGGGGCTCACCCGCAGCCTGGTGTCTGCTGTTGCAGGGTGTCCATCCGGCTGCCCAGCACCAGCGGCTCAGAGGGCGTGCCCTTCCGCACGGTGTCCGAGTGGCTGGAGTCCATCAAGATGCAGCAGTACACGGAGCACTTCCTGGTGGCCGGCTACAGCACCATCGAGAAGGTGGTGCAGATGACCAACGAGTGAGTGTGCCTGGCCCTGCCCCGCCTGTCCTCGCCGCGACCCCAGGCTGCCTCTGGGCCTCCCACCCGCCGATGCGTCTCTCTAGCTGCCCTGCTCTCCCCCTCGTCTCTTTCTCTCTCCTCTCTCCGGGAGAGTGGCTTTGCAGGAAGGGCAGAACCAGGCCGGCAGCCAGCAGTCCTGGGCACTTACCCGTGGCTCCGGTGAGAAATAATAGTAATTGTAATCGTAACAGCGACATCTGCTGAAGGCTGACCATGTGCCAGCTCTGCTTGAGCACTTGGTTTGTTTTTACAAATGCTTTTTGCTATAACTTAGCTACTACGGAGGGCACGTAGCCTCACTGTGCAGATCAAAGTTGGGTTTTGTGGCTGCACCCTGGGGGATCTCAGTTGCCCGACCGGGGATTGAGTCTATTCCCTCTGTGTTGGGAGCATGAAGTCCTGACCACGGGACCACCAGGGGAGGCCCATGCGCTTGCGTACTTTGACTCAGCCCCACGGGGCAGGTGAGAAACAGTGCCACCCAGGGTTCCATGGCCCTTAGCGGTACTCCAGCCCGGGGCAGTCAGGCTCAAGAGGCCAGAAACCATGGAGGCCGTTAGTGCAGAAGTGGAGGCTAAGAGGTTACGTGGCTTACTCCAGGTCACACAGTTTGTAGCTGAGAAAAGAAAGACTGTTTGGCAGCCATCACCTGGTTGAATTCCCTATTTGACTCGTGAGTAGAGGCTATTATTACCGCCCCCCCCCCGCCACTTAACAAGTAGGGAAACTGAGGCTGAGGTGATGCAGGTGGCCCGAGGTCACACAGCCAGTGAGGTGCACCGTTCTTCTCCAGGACGCCGAGCAGACTGAGCAGAGCCCTTGCACTTTCCTGGCTGACGTGAAAAGGGGAGGGCACTGCCCACCCTCCCCTGGCACCGCTCCCTGTGTGGTTGCCTCGCAGCCCTGCGGTCCAGCGTAGCAAGTGGTGCCAGCCCCTTCGGCCCCGCCCTGGCTTCTGCCCTGCAGGAGGTCTCGTCTCCTCCCGGCTGCAGCATCAGGGACCCTTCCCGACACGGCCTTGGCGCAGACACCTCTTCCCATCCTGGGAGGGAGAGGACACTGTCCTCTTGGCCTTTTGTGCTTCTAAAAATAGTGGTAGTTCCCAGCTGTGTCAGGTCCAAGGTCGTGAAGGAAACGAGCCTTGGGGCTGAGAGGTTTTGGGAATTGCCTGGGAAGGGCTGACTCAGGCCCCCTGCAGTTCTGGGTCACAGTTCTGGGGCTAGGGCCTCTGTCTGAACATTCTCCAAGGCCTCTAAAAACTGCTCAGCTGGACTTCTGACCTGCTGGTCAAGGCCTGTCAGAGCAAGCCCTGGCCTGTCCCAGGGGACAGCCTGGATGAGAGTCAGGCAGAGACGGCTGACCGGAGGGAGGCATGGAAAAGTAGAGAAAAGAGACAGATGTCTTTCTTTTTTTACATAGAAGTTTAGTTGATGTACAACGCTGGGCCAATCTCTGCTGTACAGCAAAGTGACTCAGTAATGTACGTGTATACATTCTTTTTCTATATTCTTTTCCATTGTGGTTTTGAATACAGCGGGTATTGAATACAGTTCCTTGTGCTATACATTAGGGCCTTGTGAGATGGGTATCTTATGTTGCCAGCCAGTTGCAGGGTCCAGACCCTGGGCTCTGCAGTCACACCTGGGTTCGAGTCCCACACTGGCCACTTCCTAGCAGGTGGTTTTTGTCAGGTTAGGTTCCATCTTTGACCTTTGGTTTCCATTTCCCTGTTTGGGTGCAATGCAGATGATCCACCTGGTACACAGTAGGGGCTTAATCCATGTCATGCTCCCCTTTTCCTCCATTCTCTTGCTTCCCACCCCAGCCTGTGGGCAAGTACCAGGGTTTCTCAGCTGCTTCCTGTAACCTGGGAGCCTGGAGTGGCCGCTTGGCCCTCCCGGGGGCCCCACCGAGGACAGTAGAGCCTCTTTGCTGGGTGAGCAGAGCTGAGGTCAGGGAGACATGCTTACAGGAGACTCAGCTCCTGGAAGCTTCCTGAAATAGCCCTGGGGGCTCCTCGGCCAGTTCTTTCCCATGAGCAGGAGCAGGGCTGTCTCGGACTGATGGGGGTGTGTGTGTTGAGATCTGAGCAGGCCTGGATAAAGGCACGAAGTCCTTGCATGCTCCCCCCGCCTGCTCTCAGCCTCACTGGTGCTCCAGCCCGGGGCCTGTGTGACTCACGCTGCTGCCTCCGTCTTTATCTCCAATTAGACGAGGGAAAGGGGGACCTCAGAGTACTTTTTAACCCTGGGGGCTGTGTCTACACATGCTGTGGGTCCCAGTGGGAGGCTCTGCGCTGCTTTCAGAAGTCAGCCCTCCTGGGATGGGGTGTGGACTTCGGCTCCACTGTCTCACCCCTGCCCTGAGTCCACATCCGTCACCCATCCCAAGGGGCAGGCTTCTCAGTCACCTGGGGCCCCACTGCGTGCACAGTCAGTCGTGTCCGACTCTCTGCGATCCCAGGGACTGTAGCCCACCAGGCTCCTCCGTCCATGGGATTCTCCAGGCAAGAATACTGGAGCCAGTTGTCATTGCCTTCTCCAGGGCATCTTCCCGACCCAGGGATTGAGTCCAGGCCTTCTGCTTGGCAGGCAGACTCTACCACCAAGCCACCTGGGACGCCCCTGTGGCTGCCCCGCAGCAGCTGTCTTTTCTCAGCTTGAGCATTCACCGTGTTATTTCGGAGTCACTTGAGATTCTAGCTAGGCTAGTGAGTGCTTCTGAATGATTCTCGAGGAGCTAGTGGAGGTCATAGGAGTTGCACCCCAGAAAAATACCCAGTCCAACAAAGGGCCTCTGCAGTGTTGGGGCTGTGGCCCACCGCATCTGGGGCCTGGGGGCACTGGCTGATGGGTCTTCTGGCCTCCACGTGCCCTCAGCACAGCTTGATGCTGAGGGGACCTTTGCTGAGAGGATGAAAGGTCAGGCTGCTTTCCCTCCGCCCTCCTGTCTCCTGGCTCCCGTGGCCAGTGCCCAGCGGGTGCTCACTGGGGAGGCTGTGGCCTCTGAACTCCCTCGGCGGGGAGGGGGCTGGCATTGCCAGGGCTCAGGAAAATGGTGGCCTCAGTCGTGTGCGTCCCCACGCCTGTGATGGCAGTTGATCCCGGGGGTGCCTGCCCAAGGGTCTCCCAAGGCAGAATCGAAGGTTGGGGCGGGAACGAAGCTGGATGGTCTGCCAGAGGCCACGGGTGTCGGCCGCTCTGCGGGGACAGCAGTAATGCTGTTCCAGCGCCTCCGCCGTGCTGGTTAGCAGTGGCGCTGCCACGGTGGGTGAGGAAGTTCTCCCAGGTGTCTGACTTCGGGCCTTCCTGCTGCAGTCCCGGGGCTGCCCTCCCACACCTCCGCCTTCCCGAGCTCAGCACTTCTCCAGGGGCTCCCAGAGCCTGTGGGAAAGTCGTGTCTCCAGAGTTGCTTGCACCATATAATTAGCTCCCTTTACAGCCAGGAGAGGGCCCATAAAAACCTGGGTGTTTTCATGGGTTGGGGCTGATGGGTGAGGATGGCGGAGGGGGGAACTCCCAGCCTGAGCAGTAAGGGTCTGCTCCAGGGTTCCTGGGAGTGTAGGTGGTTTATGAGGGGATGGAGGGTCATGTGGGAGGCGGGGGGGGGGCCCTGGGCACGTCTTTCCGCCAGTGCCGATGCCGCCTTCCCCTCTGCCACCAGTTTGCAGGATCTCCCACCCTCCAGTTAGGCACAGTTGCCTCATTTTACAGGTGAGGAGATCGGGGTTCCTAGAGGGAAAGCCCCTGCCTCGGGAAGCTGGTCACCGGATCTGGTCACCGGAAGCCCCTCCTGTTAGAGACCCACAGAACTTTAACCTCTGATAGCCCCTCAGGGGGCTTCCTGCCTATGCAGGAGATGCAAGAGATGCAGGTTTGATCCCTGGGTCAGGAAGAGCCCCTGGAGCGGGGCATGGCAACCCACTCCAGTGTTCTTGCCTGGAGAATCCCAGGGACAGAGGAGTCTGGAGGGCTGTAGTCCATGGGGTCGCGAAGAGTCAGACACGACTGAAACGATTTAGCACCTAGCACCCACGGCCCCTCAGTAAGGATTTCCTGAGTCCTTCCTCTGTTATGAGACTTTGGAGGGAGTAGGGGTGAAACAAGGCGGTGGCTGTGAAGAGAGCCTTCAGAGTCCCCCCGAGGGTCCCTGGCATCCGCCGATGGCATCCGTGCTGCCTGGGGAGGAGACTTAGCTGGGCCTTTAGGACAGACCCAGCTAGGGGGGACGGCCTTCCTTCACAGCTGGCTTGTTCAGCTCCTCCACCTCTCAGCTGTGCCCCTCTGGGCAAGTCCGTTCACCTTGCTGAGCCTCAGTTTTTTAATCTGCAAAATGGGATCAAAAACAGCATCTACTATACGGATTTTGTGCCAATTTGATTAAAAAAAAAAAGCCTCTTGCACTCAGTGCTCTGTCATTTCTGAACTTGTTGATGTCCGCAGGCTTGCAGGCCCTGGGCCCTCCTTATGAATTCCCCACCCCCAGGTGCCACGCCCCCCTCTCCCCACGCTGCCCCCTTCTCCCCGCACCCCCCCCGCCATCGACCTGCACCCCTCTCCCCACCCTTGTCTGCCCGCGTCGCCCCCTCCCCCACGCCCCCTCTCCCCACCCCCGTCCCTCCCACGGCTGCCCCCACTCCCCAGAGTAGCCCCTCACTGTCTCCCCCTCTGCCTCGCCCCGCACAGCGACATCAAGAGGATTGGGGTGCGGCTGCCCGGCCACCAGAAGCGCATCGCCTACAGCCTGCTGGGCCTCAAGGACCAGGTGAACACGGTGGGGGTCCCCATCTGAGCCCCGACAGCCCTCGCGAACCATCTGCTGAGAATACTTGAAGAAACGGACTGGCTTCCTTCTGCGCTGGGCCTCCAGGGACTGTATTTATTTCCAGTTTTTCTTTGTTGACACCATCCTGAGGCCTCTGCTGCGGGGAGATCTTCGACGATACCTTGGCCTGAGCTGAGGAGATGCTCAGGGATCCTGGGCGGGACCGCCTCTTCGCTGACAAAGGACTGACCAGGCCTCCACGCATGCGGCGGCTCCGTCGTGTTCCCAGCATCCCCGCCAAGGCCGCAGACCCACACGCGGGCCATCGCCTCGCTGACCATCTCCATGCGGACCATCGCCACGCGGGCCATCGCCACGGTGACCATCGCCACAGTGACCATCACCTTGCTGACCATCTCCATGCAGACCATCGCCACGCAGGCCACTGCCACGGTGACCATCGCCTCGCTGACCCCCGCCTTCCAGAGGAGGAGCAGGGACCTCATGCCGAGACGAGGAGGAGCCACACTCGGCGGGCAAGACCCAGCGCGGTCCTCCCACCCCCAGCCTCGTCCCAGCCCCGTCCTCAGCCCCCACAGGCCAAACTCTTGCTCCCCCGGGACCCCTGCAGGATGCTTGGTTGTGTGGAGATTTTTAAAAATATATATATATTTTGTACCTTGTGGAGAGGATGTGTGTACAGCGGGGGGCCTGGCCGGGGCTCGGGTCAGACAGCGCCTGCTTCGGACATTCCCAGACCCGCTCAGACACCATTTACTACTCTGTCAGTGTTAATGATTTTGTTCTGTTGGGGTTTTTTTTTTTTTTTGGAACCTTAATTTATTATTTTTTTATATTTATTGTTAGGAAACGACTTATTTCTGCTCTGGAATAAAGTTGCAGATTGTTCAAACTGAGTTTGTTTTTCAGCCTTCAGAGGAGCAGTGGGGCTGAGAGACTGCATCTGAGGCGGGGCGGGCGCGGCCCTGGGTCCGGGGGTGAGGAGCTCTCCCCTCCGATGCGCGCTGTGGGTTGGATCCCTGGTCCAGAAACTTAAGATCCCATATGCCATGTGGTCGAAAACTGTTTTGCAGATAAATAAATAAAATAAAATTGGGTCTTTAAAAACATGAAATGGGGTGGGGAGGGCTCACCCCCACCCTGGAAAGTAAACAGAGCTTCATATGCAGTGCACACGTCATGTAGCCCTGGGAGTGCGGTGGGCGGGAGGTGGGCAGGGGACCAGGAGGCAGGCCTCCATGCCAACAGGCCTTCATCACCTTTGATCCCAAGGCTTCTGGAGGGCGGGGGCAGGGGGCGATGGGGGAGGGGGCGGGGGGGCGATAGGGGAGGGCGGGGGCAGGGGGCGATGGGGGAGGGTGGGGGCGGCAGGGGGGCATGATGCGGCAGGGCGGGGGGTGCGGCGGGGAGGGCACTTAGCCCAGCCATCAGCTTCCCTCCCACACATCTCCGCAGAGCTGTTGAAATAAGTTCTTCATCCATGTCGGGCTCTGAGGTTTACAAAAGCTTTTCACAAGTTTGGGCTTGTTGGAGCCTTAGCACTCCCGAGTTTCGAGTTTCGTGGGCAGCCCCGTTTTACAGAAGAAGAAAACTGAGGCTGGGCCCAGTGAAGGGGCTTGCCCAAGGCCACGGCGAGTTAAGAGGCAGAGGCCAGACTTGAAAGCAAGGCCTTGCATCCAATTAGGTGCTTTTCCCACAGAGGGGAGACTCAGGCTCAGAGATGTGCTGTGACTTGCCCTAAGTCACGCAGCAGGGAGGAGAAGGGGCCTTGAAGTCAGAGCCCTGGTCACACCCCAAGCCTTCTGCACTATACCAGGCCACTGCCCAGGACACCAGAGGCCATTCTTGGTGGGCCTTAGGAAGGTGTCATGCCCCGGGCATCAGAGGCAAGATCAGATGGGCAGAAGTGATCCAGGGCACAGGAGGAAGTCTTCCTGGAGGAGGTCATCCAGAGCTAAGAGCTCAGGCACAAGTAGGGATTAACCAGTGAAGCAGTGGGAAAGGGTGATGCGGGCAGGGTAAATTGTGGAGGTGTGAAACTGGGATTGTGCAAGCAGGAACCACAAGCGATTTGGAGTTATTAGGGCGTGACGCAGAGTGCCGAAGAGATCTCCAGGGAAGAGGTCCAGCAGTGGGGATTTTAAGTTGAGGGCAACGGGGAGCCAGGGAAGATGTTAAGCAGGGTGAGACGTAATTACTGTGCCCCAAACAGAAGTCAGCGCTAGAGAGGCCCAGGCCTCTTGACTCCCAGCCTAGAACTAGGGGGAGACAGGAGACATTCTGGCAAATGTGGGAGGCCACTCAGCTTGCCTTGGGGCCTCAAGCTGCCCACTCGGCCCTGCCTCCCTGCCTCCGTGGGGAGCCGGTTCTGGGCCCTGGCCCACTGAGCGCCAGTGTCTCCTGCACGGCTGGGCTGAACTGGGCGTGGGAAGGGTGAGGGAGCACAGGGGCCAGTGCCCCAGGCCTCGCACTCCTGAGCACCGGCCGCCTGGGTGTGCTGGGACAGGCGGCGGATCAAGCCTTCCGGGGAGCTGACCCTTGCCTGGCCTGCCTCGGCTTGCCCCCAGGGCTCTGTTACTGGGTTATGGCTACTGCCGCCACCACTGACAAAGCTGTTGGTCTGCAGGGAGCAGGCCTGCCGCAGTGGAGGCCGGGCTGAGTCCAATCTCCAGAGCCACTCAGCCCCCAGTGGCCCTGCCGGGGAGCAAGACTGGCTCAGCCTGGGGGGAGACTGGCTGCATGTGTTCCCTGCTCTCTCTCTCAGAGCCCCTGTGGGCATAAGGCCCTCCAAGGGCGCATGAGACTGCGCGCAGCCTGACTGTGGGCTGCAGGGTGGAGTCTGGGCTCAAAGGCCAGGGGCCAGCTGTCTGGAGCCTCCAACAGGCCCCACAATGGGCAAGAGGGGAAACTTCATTTTGTTTTGTTTTTTTTTCCACACCATGTGACACGCGACACGTGGGATCTTAGTTCTCCAACCAGGGATCAAACCCACTCCTCCTGCAGTAGAAGTCTAGAGTCTTAACCACTGGACCACCAGGGAAGCCCTGGAAACTTAATTTTTTATATTAAAGCAAATCTAGTTCTCCCCCCTAGAGAGCCTGGAAGTAGTGACACCCTGGCAGCGATAAGCACATTCGCCTTCTAGGTCTTGGTTCCTACACACCACTCTCTAATAATATGAACAAGAACTCCCTAGGGAAATGATTGATTCCGGGGCTGAGGCAGGGAAAACAATAGACGAGCCTGGAGCATCTTGGAGTGCTAGAGAGTAAGGAAATGCTAAACAAACAAACAAACAGATGGGGTATCAGTACAGGAGCCAACCTGAAAGAGATCCCAGTGGCCAAACCTAGGCCAGGATGAGCAACAGAACAAATAACAGAATTGGATTATAATCCAACACATAAAAAATATCCATGAGTCCACACTGATGTAATGATTGAAGAAATAAATAAATGGGGCAGACTAGACAAATCTTCGTTACAGAAGAATTCTGAATAATTCATGTAGGTTTCCCCCCTCTGGGAGGTGGAGCTTAATTCCCCACTGCTTTGACTGTAGACTGAATGAACCTAGTGAAATCTTCCAAAGAAAGGAAGTATAAAAAAGGTTTAAAAATAAAGAAAAAGAAAACAATTTTACAGTAGAGAAACCTGACAAATACTACCATAATCAGGTTAGAGTCACCAATGGAACCAACAAACTCAGAGCAACAGGGATGCGTTTCTTGATTCTGATCCGGTGTCAGCAAACACAGAGAAGTTACCAGGTGCCACCCTCTGCTCCAAGGCTTTTGCCCATCAGCTCAGTTCAGTTGTTCAGTCGTGTCCGACTCTTTGCGACCCCATGGACTGCAGCACGCCAGGCCTCCCTGTCCATTACCAACTCCTGGAGTTTACTCAAACTCATGTCCATTGAGTTGGTGATGCCATCCAACCATCTCATCCTCTGTCGACCTCTTCTCCATCCTTCAATCTTTCCCAGCATCAGGGTCTTTTCCAGTGAGTCGGTTCTTCACATCAGGTGGACAAAGTATTGGAGTCTCAGCTTCAGTATCAGTTCTTCCAGTGACTATTCAGGACTGATTTGCTTCAGGATGGACTAGTTTGATCTCACTGTAGCCCAAAGGACTCTCAAGAGTCTTCTCCAACACCACAGTTCAACAGCATCAATTCTTCGGCGCTCAGCTTTCTTTACAGCCCAACTCTCACATCCATACATGACCACTGGAAAAACTATAGCTTTGACTAGACAGACCTTTGTTGGCGAAGTAATGTCTCTGCTTTTTAATGTGCTGTCTAGGTTGATCATAGCTTTTCTTCCAAGGAGCAAGCATCTTTTAATATCATGGCTGCAGTCACTATCTGCAGTGATTTTGGAGCCCCCCCAAATAAAGTCTGTCACTGTTTCCATTCTTTTCCCATCTATCTGCCATGAAGTGATGGGACCAGATGCCATGATCTTAGTTTTCTGAATGTTGAATTTTAAGCCAACTTTTTCACTCCCCTCTTTCACTTTCATCAAGAGGCTCTTTAGTTCTTCTTCACTTTCTGCCAGCCATAAGGGTGGTATCATCTGTGTATCTGAGATTATTGATATTTCTCCTGGCAATCTTGATTCCAGCTTGTGCTTCTTCCAGCCCAGCGTTTCACATGATGTACTCTGCATATAAGTCAAATAAGCAGGGTGACAATATACAGCCTTGATGTACTCCTTTCCCGATTTGGAACCAGTCTGTTGTTCCATGTCCAGTTCTAACTGTTGCTTCCTGACCTGCATACACATTTCTCAGGAGGCGGGTCAGCTGGTCTGGTATTCCCATCTCTTGAAGAATTTTCCACACTTTGTTGTGATCCACACAGTCAAAGGCTTTGGCATAGTTAATAAAGCAGAAATAGATGTTTTTCTGGAACTCTCTTGCTTTTTCGATGATCCGACAGATGGTAATTTGATCTCTGGTTCTTCTGCTTTTTCTAAAACCAGCTTGAACATCTGGAAGTTCATGGTTCACGTATTGTTGAAGCCTGGCTTGGAGAATTTTGAGCATTGCTTTGCTAGCATGTGAGATGAGTGCAATTGTGCAGTAGTTTGAGCATTCTTTGGCATTGCCTTTCTTTGGGATGGGAATGAAAACTGCTCTTTTCCAGTCCTGTGGCCACTGCTGAGTTTTCCAAATTGGCTGGCCTATTGAGTGTAGCACTTTCACAGCATCATCTTTCAGGATTTGAAATAGCTCCACTGGAATTCCATCACCTTCACTAGCTTTGTTTGTAGTGATTCTTCATAAGGCCCACCTGACTTCACATTCCAGGATGTCTGGCTCTAGGTGAGTGATCACATCATCATGATTATCTGGGTCGTGAAGATCTATTTTGTACAGTTCTTCTGTGTGTTCTTGCCACCTCTTCTTAATATCTTCTGCTTCTGTTAGGTCCATACCATTTCTGTCCTTTATTGAGCCCATCTTTGCATGAAATATTCCCTTGGTATCTCTAATTTTCTTGAAGAGATCTCTAGTCCTTCCCATTCTGTTGTTTTCCTCTATTTCTTTGCATTGATCACTGAGGAAGGCTTTCTTATCTCTCCTTGCTATTCTTTGGAATTCTGCATTCGGATGCTTATATCTTTCCTTTTCTCCTTTGCTTTTCTCTTCTCTTCCTTTCACAGCTATTTGTAAGGCCTCCCCAGAGAGCCATTTTGCTTTTTGCATTTCTTTTTCTTGGGGATGGTCTTGATCACTGCCTCCTGTACAATGTCACGAACCTCCGTCCATAGTTCTTCAGGCACTGGGTCTATCAGATCTAATCCCTTGAATCTATTTCTCACTTCCACTGTATAATCATAAGGGATTTGATTTAGTTCATACCTGAATGATCTAATGGTTTTCCCTACTTTCTTCCATTTAAGTCTGAATTTGGCAATAAGGAGCTCATGATCTGAGCCACAGTCAGCTCCCGGTCTTGTTTTTGGTGACTGTATAGAGCTTCTCCATCTTTGGCTACAAAAATATAATCAGTCTGGTTTTGGTATTGACCATCTGGTGATGGCCATGTGTAGAGTCTTCTCTTGTGTTGTTGGAAGAGGATGTTTGCTATGACCAGTGTGTTCTCTTGGCAAAGCTCTATTAGCCTTTGCCCTGCTTCATTCCATATTCCAAGTCCAAATGTGCCTGTTACTCCAGGTGTCTCTTGACTTCCTACTTTTACATTCCAGTCCCCTATGATGAAAAGGACATCTTTTTTAGGTGTTAGTTCTAGAAGATCTTGTAGGTCTTCATAGAACCGTTCAACTTACAGATTGAACAATGAGACAGAGGGAAGTTAAGGAACTCATCAGAGCCATCAGCTCAAGCATAGAAAGAGCAGGACTCAAGCCCAGGTAGTTGGGGCCTTGATGAAATGGTTTTCCATTCGCTACCTTCAACAGCCAAGACAGGACATTCTCCTCTCTCTGCCATGATGGTCATCTCCCTAGAGATGCTTGAGAACACTGGATCTGGGGCAACGAGGCCACAGAACCTGCCCAAGGTCTCCAAATGCCATAGCATTCCACACTCCAGGCACCCACACTGGAGGGAGGAAGGGAAGGATGGGGATGGTTTGCAGTTTCCTCCTGCTCTGGGCGAGGCTGGGCACTGGGGTCATAGGGATGAATCAGGTCCTTCTCTGCCCTCATAGAGCTCTGAGTCAGGCTGAGGCAACAGCGGCAACACAGGGATCCTGGCCTAGAAGTAGAGGAGCTGGGTGTCATGGGAGCCTGAACGGGGCACCTGACCCAGCCTGGAAGACTCAGGCAGGCTTCTTGGAGGAAGAGGAGCCATCCAAGTTGAAGCCAAGGTCCTGTGGGAGTCTACCAGATGAAGGGCAGAGAGGGGTCCCCAGAAGGGCCTGCCCTTGCCCTCCACACTGCAGGCCTCTGAGACTGAGGCGTGCATCTCCCCTGTTTGACCAGGACAAGCCCTACCCTGGCTCCAATGCCATCCCAGCCTCTGGTTATCATGCCATCAGCAGCCCTGTGATGCCAGCCCTGCTCTCATTCCCAGAGAGAACCTTCGTCTCTGGCCTCAGTCGTCTCAGCTGGGAAGTGGGCCTGCAGCCCGCTGCCCTCCCTGGGCTCTGAGCTGCAGGGGCCTTGGCACCCTTTGATGCACCCAGCAAAGCCCTGAAGGAGGCCAAGGCAGCAATTATGAGGGTGCTGGGTGGGAAGCTGCCCTCTTTCCCTGCTGCTCTCGGTCTGAGTGGCAAGTCAAAACAGTCTCACCAGGCACTGGGCTTGCGTTTTCTAGTTAATTAGTAAACCATGGAGGAATGCCCCACCACTCCCGACCTCTTGCTGTGGCCCCAGGACTGAGGATGGGGCTTGGTGCACTGTGGATGCTGCAAGAACAGAGGCTGGGCGCTTGCGGCGTGTAAAGCGCTTGCATTCTCAGCTCTGGCCTTCTCTGCCTTTGTCCATGATCAACATGCCTCCATCTCCCCCTCCTCAGAGCAGTGGCCAGCACAGTAGACCCTCAAGAAACATCTGCTCAATAAACAAAGAATGAAGAAGTGAGCGGCCAGGCTTCGGGGACCTGGGGGCCCAGTGGGTCCACATGTGTTTGTCGCTCAGGCCTGTCTGACTCTATGATACCATGGACTGCTCAGTCCATGGAATTCTCCAGGCAAGAATGCTGGAGTGGGCTGCCATTCCCTTCTCCAGGGGCTCTTCCCAACCTTGGGATCAAACCTGGGTCTTCTGCATTTCAGGCAGATTTTTTACCCTTTGAGCCACCAGGGAAGCTAGGGGAGTCATATGGAGCCAGATTATTCAAGATTCCTCAACGTGGGTTGTGTCTGGGAGACGTGCTATGCAGATGGCCCCAGCTCCTGCAGGCTGCCCAGAACCATGCTGTCAGGAAAGGAAAAGGGATCGAGCATTTCTGAGCACCTACTATGTGCCAGTCAGCATGCCAAGCCCGAGACCCATGTTGTCTTACTGAAGGATCACAGTGACCCTGCGAAGTATGGATTATCCCCATTTTCCAGATGGGGACACTGAGGCTCAGTGAGGTTATGGTATCAGACCAAGAGCCCACAGCCAGGAGGTGACAGAGAGAATATAAGATAAGGGCTATCTCATCCCACTGCCTGCTGCTGAGTGACATCTGGGGAGGTTGTGGGGGGGTCCTAGGAAGCAGGAAGACCCTTGACTGGGAGAGGAAGAGGGGCTCTGGTGGGTCATCTCTTGATGACCTTGCTGTAGGAACCGGGCGTGTCCTTCGAGGGCACTGGCTCTTGGTCTGTCCACTTGTCATGGGGAGGGCCTGGGGAAATCCTGGGGGCTCCTGCCACCCACCACAGGTTGCCCCCCACTCCTGGTACCCGCTCCCATGCAGCTCCAGGCGGCGGGCCCCACTCCAGCCCCCCAGAGTCTGGCTTGCCAATGCAAACCTTGTCAGCTCTTCTCTGTCGGCAGAGCTGGGGTTTCTGGGAAGCCGCAGCCGCGTCCCCTGCCGGGGGCCCCGTTTCAGCAGCCTCATCACATTCCCCGGCGGCCTCGGGAGTCTGGACGGTCGGATGCAGTTTCCACTCTGGTCTGGCAGCCAGGCAGCTGCGTGACCAGGTCCCCTGCTGGGCGGAGGGTCCCTCCGCCCGGGACCAGGCCTCTGGGGCCAGGTAGCCCGGTAGACCCCAGGTGGTTACACGCCAAATCCGCACAAGAGATCCACTGGGCCTCTCCCCAGACCCCCAGCCTGTCCTCAGGGCTCACCCGAGCCCTCCCTATCGCTGCACGGACCTCCCCTTGTTTATGCTTGCAGAAACGGCACTCACTGCTCCAGGCCAACTCGAGCTCTCCAGCCTCTCAGGGACCTCCAGAACCAACGGATTTGGCAAAACTCAGCCCCACTCTCCATGTGGTTTCGGCACACAGACCACAGCGGGGCTGGAATGGCATTCAGAGGCGAGGCCCTGCAGCCCTGACTGCTGCTCCCAACAGCCACAGGCCCTTCATTTCTTCCAGAACCCCGTGAACTGGCACAGCTTCCATCTACCCCGTGGCGGGCCTGCGTACCCTGTTTGTCCAGGTTTGTCCGGTTTAGCTCACGTGTCCTGTGTGATTAGCAAAGTGCCCCTTTCACTCTCAGCACCCCTCCGGATGACCACTCAGTCAGTCACCCTACCACGAGGTTCATAGAAGAGAAGTGTGTGCTCAGTCATGTTCGACTCTTTGCGACCCCCTGGACCATATTCCGCCAGGCTCCTCTGTCCATGGGATCTTCCAGGCAAGAAGACTGGAGTGGGTTGCCACCCTCCTCCAGGGGATCTTCCCAACCGAGACTGAGCCCACGTCTCTTACATCTCCTGTGTTAGCAGCGGATTCTTTGCCACTAAGCCACTTGGGAAGGGAAAGCTTTGCCCAAAGCCCCAGGGTCAGAAGGTGCAGAGTTAGAATGGGAATCCGGCATCTTGCCCCGAGCCCTGCAGCCCACGGCCGGGGGTCTGAGTGACCGAGGCTAGGCTTCCTCCGGGGCCCACTCTGTGCCACCTGCTGCCTGGAACTTTCCCCAAGACCCTAGGCACTAGCCACCAGCTTCCTCTGAGCTTTTAGCTCACCCACCACCCGCCCCCCGCCCCCACCATCTCTCCTTCATGCACTTTTGACTCTTTGCAGTCACAGGCTCACATGTGATGATTATCTGTCACCGACACGCCTTCCTGCCTGGCAGCCAGTCCCACGAGGCCTGACACCTGGAGGTGGCTCACCACGTCGGGATCAATGACTGGATCTTGGTGCCAGGGAAAGCGTGGGTGGAGAGAGGATCCAGGTGGTCCCCTCACAGACCCCACGCATCGTAGCTCATGGCAAAAAGAATACTCAGAAGTCCAACCTGCTATGACCCAGAGAAGGAGCAACATGTTCATTCTGGAGTGGGTCGGGGAAGGCTTCCTGGAGGAGGCAGTTTCTAAGCTGACTCAAAGGCTGAAGTGACAGGGGAAGAATGCGGACGTTAACTCAGAAGCCGGAGGAAGGCCAGTGTGGCAGTGTCTGACCGAGACCGCTGCTGCTGTTCTCAGGGTGGCATTTTGATCCCGAGCCTGGCTACCAAGGAGCAGCTCAGAGGCTCTGAACTTGGGGGTTGGGGGATGGGCAAGAAAAAATGTCAACTTTAATTTTTTTCAGGGTTCTGCTACCCTCTTGTGAAAACAAAAAAATCAGCTAAGCATCGACTCTTAAAAAGAGAAAATTCAATTTTTTTTTTTTTTTTGCCTGCCATTTGTGAGACCAGAGCCGCGGCCTGCCTGGCCCTGCAGGGCCAGCTCTCAGAACAGGACTGAGTGGCAGGTGCCCCAGCCCCCGCATCCCCGGCCATCTGTCTGGGAAGGCCCGTTGTGGGGGCTCGGACATCACAGCGGGGGGCAGCGTGATGTCACAGGCCCCATTGTGGAGGCTGAGGCGCCCCCTCCAGAGGCCGCCGCCCAATCCTATTAAGTACGGCTGTGGACAAAGGCAGGCGCTTTGTGTTCTAGCCCCGTCTGAGGCGAGTCCCGGTGCGGAGGGCGGGCAGAGAGGGGCTGTGCATTCCAGAGGCCGCCTCCCCCCGCAGGCCTCGGGTCAGGCCGGAGGCCCCACTGCCCCCGGGGCTGGTTGCTGTCCCCCAGGCCCAGCTGTGCTCATTGGACTCCCAGCAAGTGGGACAGCAGAGATAAAGAGACCCAAGGTCCTACACCTCCTGCCCCAGATCCAAGGCCACCACCTATGATAAGAGGCCAGAGACAGAAGCTCCTGGACCCCTCATGGGACAGGCAGCCTTGAGACAGGGGGAGAGGCCCTGGGGCGGGGAGAGGGGGCAGGGGTGGCTGGAGTCAGAAGGGAAAGCGCCCGGAACACAGACCGGGGAAGCCACCTCGGCCACAGGTAGGGGACCGGGCCGAGAGAGGGCAGGACTGGCCACCCAGCAGAGTCAGTGAGCAGCTCTGAGCACCCACTGAGCGCACCCTGGCCTGGGCCGTGGACTGCTCATCTGATCCCTGAAACCCTGGGCCGTGGTGCCCAGCGCCAACCGCAGGCCTGGCCACTTCCTACAGGGACTCAGGGGTACCTGAGGGAGGGGGGCGGGCCTCCTGAGGCTCAAGCTTTGGGTTTGCAGTTCCTCCTCTGCCGCTGATGTACAGGCTCTCCCCTCACTGAGCCTCCGTTTACATAGCCATAAAGTGGAATATTTACTGGAAGGGCTACTGCTGAAGCTGAAGCTCCAATATTTGGCCACCTGATACAAAGACCTGACTCATTGGAAAAGACCCTGATGTCGGGAAAGATTGAGGGCAGAGAATGAGATGGTTGGATGGCATCATCGACTAGATGGACATGAATTTGAGTACACTCCTGGAGATAGTGAAGGACAGGGAAGCCTGGCGTGCTGCAGTCCATGGGGTCGCAGAGAGTCGGACACGACTGAGCAACTCAGCAGCAACCGTGAACTGGACTCAGTGTCCCCTCACAGGGCTGTCCTGATGGCTGGACGAGACAGTGTGAGCGCCCAGGATGCTGCCCCAGATGGGGAGGGGGCAGGGACTCCTCCGATCCTGGCCCCACAGCCCCACGGCCATCTCTCCTGGGGTTTCAATCCTCCCCAGCTGGCATCTGCATCCTTTGAAGGACCTGTCTGGGGACACCTAGGTGGGGGGGGGACAGCCCCTCCAGGAGAGGTCTGCACTCTGCCCTGCTGCCCCCCAGTGGGTCTCTCCATCCTTGGCAGAGTGCCCGGGTGTGCAAGGAGGCCAGGGGTAGCTTGGTTTCGGACAACAAAGTCCTCTTTCTCCCCGGCCTGAGGAATGCCTGGCACCCCTCCCGCCCCTGCCCTGTCCATATCTGTTACCCAGACCCAGTGCTCACTCCGTGGGGCCCAGGCTGGGCATGGGCTCTGCTCTGAGCCTCTGGGGCAGCAAGGACCCTCTGTGCTATGGACATGCCATCCCTGCCCCTGAGCAGCCTCCCCTACCTGCCATCTCTCTCTCACACACACACACGCCCCCCAGAACAGCCTAGCCCTGGGCTAGCAGGCCTGAGCCCTGTTCAGAACCTATGGCCGGTCCAGCCTGGGCCGTGGATGCCTGCAGTAGCCTGGGAAGGAAGACGGGCTCCAGAGGATGAGTGCCGCCTCACCCCCTCGTTCCTGTGACTTTGTACTTGATGATGTTTTTAAAAATACCCTAACTTGGCAAAGCAGGAAGTCACAGCCCCACCCACGCCTGCCTGCCCCCCCCTTTCTCTGAATCTGTCGGCATGTGAGGTCCCAGGGTCTGAGCTCCTGACTTTGTCCAAGCCTCTCATGTCTACCAAGGAGGACGCAAAGGCCCAGAATGCGCAAGAGGTTCCGAGGCCTCGGAGCCTGGTCGGGCTGGGCCTGCAGGGAGGATGGGCCGGTGAGGCCATGCAAGCTCTGATGGGAGCTCAGTCTGAGCCCAGCCAAGGGCAGGAGGAGGGCTGACTCCCCTCTGTCCAGGTGGGGACACTGAGGCGCGGCAAGGAGCCTCCCGAGGCTCCCAGTGGGGAGCAGTGAGAGTGTGCACTCTGGTCCTGGTCCCGCGGTGGGAGGGACGGTCAGAGATGCCGAGCCCTGGGTGCCCTCCCTGCCCACCGCAGCGCCTAGGACGGCCCGAGGACTCAGCGAGGGCAGGCCTGACTGGGTAGCGGAGGGGGGGCCTTCAGGTCCAGGCTGCTGCCCTGGTCTTGACCCCCGCGGTGGGGTCTGCCCTCTTGCCATAGCCCTGGGCAGATTCTGCCCAGACACCTCAGGAATGTGTGGGGAGCAGGGCTTGGGGAAGAAGAGGCCTGGGGACCGGGGGAGGGGAGTGGAGAACACAGAAGCCGCGTGTCTGGACGCTCCCTGTGCCCTGGGGCTGGACCGCAGCCGGCAGAGGGGGCCCCAAGGGCACGCAGTCATCCCTGAGTGCTGTGTGACCCTTGGGGTGTGGCTACTCATCTCTGGTTTCCCGGGCTGCAAAGCGGAGCCCAGCAGCAGGGCATTAAGGCCTCGGAGCTTGCTGACAGCCTGAGGTTGGGACTTCTGGCAGGAGAGGAGACAGAGGTGGGGGCAGCCCCGCGTGGGCTCTGCTCCCTGCCTCCTGCCACAGCCTCAGGAATCGCCTTAATTACAGCGTCAGCCTCCTTGCGCTTCCTGCCATAAACCCAGGAATCTAAATTAGAAGGCAGCAGGCCTGCTCTCCCTTCTCTCCGACCCCCCAAGTCTGCCGGGAAGTTCTCCTGGAGACAGGCCGCCAGCGGGGGGCTGCCGACAGAGGTGCCCAGGGCTTAGACTGGGGTGGGGGCCCGTGGGAGGGAGGCTGTCCCCAGAATCCCCGTGCCTGTCCCTGCAAGTGCCCACTGTGTGCCAGGCACGGGGCTGAATGAGCACGTTTCTTCCTCCCAGTAGTCGTGTTAGGCGGACACCAAGGTCCTTTGTACAGAGGGAGAAACTGAGGCACTCATTCAAGGCCACCTGAGGTGTTGGAGGCTCAGCCGGCTGCACTCAGAGCCCCAGCTCCCAGGCCGGGGCTGGCCCTTCTGCAGAAGGCAGCGTCCGTCCTGGGCCGAGCCTACCCGGAGCCTGCTCCCTGGCAGCCCCAGTGGGAGGGTGCTGGGTGGGGGTCGGGGAGGCTCTAGGCAGCTACCAGGCAGGGCCGGAGTGATGCCTCCAGCCAGACCAGGTCACCCAACGCTGGGGCTGGGCCCTCAGATTAGGGGTGAAACCCAGCCAGAGACCAGGGTGAGTACGTGTGTGTGTGTGTGGGGGGGGGGTTGTGTCTGTGTGTGACAGTGAGTGTGTGTGCACGCGTGTGCTGGGGAAGTGAGGTCATCTGGGCAGAAGGGAGCTGAGCCTGTCCAAACCACTGGAGCCACTGGGGAGGAAAGACAGACGTTTGAGGGGAGGTGGAGGGTAGGGGGGTGCTGAGGGGGGGAAGGAGACCAAGGCAGGAAGGGAGAGAGAGAAGGATGGACGGAGCCAGAGGGCTAGGGTGGGAGGCGGACAGAAGGACAGGACGCTGGAAGGGTCGGGATGGTGCAGGGGAGACGAGTCATGCCCAGGGAGAGGGCGAATCTGAGAAAGAAGGAGCTGAGACTGGAGGCGGGAGGGGGGCACCCCAGAGGGAAGGGGGCCACCGTCCAGGCAGCTTCTGCCCGTGCCCCCCTGAGTAGGGGCTCAGCGAGGATCCCTTACGTCTGCTTTCGGTTGGGGGTCTGAGATCACTCCTCACCTGCACATTGCATGGTGTGGCCCACCTAAAGGGGTGAGACCAGAGGCCAGGTGGTCAGGGCGTGGCCCCAGGGTGACCCTGAGAGCACGGGGACAAGCAGGGGAAGCGGGAGGGCAGGAGGGGCCGCTTAGAAGCAGGAGCGGCACAGAGGCTGCTCGGGAGGTGGGTGCAGAGCTGGGTCCATCCCAGACCCTGGCAGGGCGAAGCAGGGACCAGGCAGCCGCTTCTCAGCAGCCACAGCTTCGTCCCGCTCTGACCTCTCATCACCCAGCTCTTAAAGCGGCTTACTGGGTGCCACGGGCCTCGGGCCTGCTCACTGCGCTCGCCCTAACCCCACGGCTCTCAGGCATGATGATTCTCCCCTACGGGACACCTGACGATGTCTGAAGATATGTTTGGTTGTACAGCTGGGGTGTGTGTGTGTTGCTGGTGTCTAGTGGTAAAGGCCAGAGATGCTCAACATCCTACAGGACACCCCATGTGATTGAGAAGAAGCTGAACGGTTCTATGAAGACCTGCAAGACCTTCTAGAACTAACACCTAACTAACTAACTAACTAACTAACTAACCCTAACACCCAAAAGATGTCCTTTTCATCACGGGACTGGAATGCAAAAGTAGGAAGTCAAGAAACACCTGGAGTAACAGACAAATTTGGCCTTGGAGTACAGAATGAAGCAGGGCAAAGGCTAATAGAGTTTTGCCAAGACAATGCACTGGTCATAGCAAACACCCTCTTCCAGCAACACAAGAGAAGACTCTACACATGGACATCACCAGATGGTCAACACCACAATCAGACTGATTATATTCTTTGCAGCCAAAGATGGAGAAGCTCTATACAATCAGCAAAAACAAGACCGGGAGCTGACTGTGGCTCAGATCATGAGCTCCTTATTGCCAAATTCAGACTTAAATTGAAGAAAGTAGGGAAAACCAGTAGACCATTCAGATATAACCTAAATCGAATCCCTTACGATTATACAATGGAAGTGACAAATAGATCCAAAGGATTAGATCTGATAGAGCGTCTGAGGAACTATGGACAGAGGTTCGTGACATCATACAGGAAGCAGTGATCAAGACCATCCCCAAGAAAGAGAAATGCAAAAAGGCAAAATGGCTGTCTGAGGAGGCCTTACAAATAGCTGAGAAAAGAAGAGAAGTGAAAGGCAAAGGAGAAAAGGAAAGAAAGATACACCCATCTGAATGCAGAGTTTCAAAGAATAGCAAGGAGAGATAAGAAAGCCTTCCTCAGTGATCAATGCAAAGAAATAGAGGAAAACAACAGAATGGGAAGGACTAGAGATCTCTTCAAGAATATTAGCGATACCAAGGGAACATATCATGCAAAGATGGGCTCAATAAAGGACAGAAATGGTATGGACCTAACAGAAGCAGAAGATATTAAGAAGAGGTGGCAAGAATACACAGAAGAACTGTACAAAAAAGATCTTCACGACCCAGATAATCATGATGATGTGATCACTGACCTAGAGCCAGACATCCTGGAATGTGAAGTCAGGTGGGCCTTAGGAAGCATCACTACAAACAAAGCTAGTGGACGTGATGGAATTCCAGTGGAGCTATTTCAAATCCTGAAAGATGATGCTGTGAAAGTGCTACACTCAATATGCCAGCCAATTTGGAAAACTCAGCAGTGGCCACAGGACTGGAAAAGAGCAGTTTTCATTCCCATCCCAAAGAAAGGCAATGCCAAAGAATGCTCAAACTACTGCACAATTGCACTCATCTCACATGCTAGCAAAGCAATGCTCAAAATTCTCCAAGCCAGGCTTTAGTAATACATGAACCGTGAACTTCCAGATGTTCAAGCTGGATTTAGAAAAGGCAGAGTAACCAGAGACCAAATTGTCAACATCCATTGGATCATCGAAAAAGAAACAATTCCAGAAAAACATCTATTTCTGCTTTACTGACTATGCCAAAGCCTTTGACTGTGTGGATCACAATAAACTGTGGAAAATTCTGAAAGAGATGAGAATACCAGACCACCTGACCTGCCTCCTAAGAAATCTGTATGCAGGTCAGGAAGCAACAGTTAGAACTGGACATGGAACAACAGACTGGTTCCAAATCGGGAAAGGAGTACATCAAGGCTGTATATTGTCACCCTGCTTATTTGACTTATATGCAGAGTACATCATGTGAAACTCTGGGCTGGAAGAAGCACAAGCTGGAATCAAGATAGCAGGGAGAAATATCAATAACCTCAGATACGCAGATGATACCACCCTTTTGGCTGGCAGAAAGTGAAGAACTAAAGAGCCTCTTGATGAAAGTGAAAGAGGGGAGTGAAAAAGTTGGCTTAAAACTCAACATTCAGAAAACTAAGATCATGGCATCTGGTCCCATCACTTAATGGCAAATAGATGGGGAAACAGTGGAAACAGTGTCAGACTTTATTTTTTTGGGCTCCAAAATCACTGCAGATGGTGATTGCAGCCATGAAATTAAAAGACGCTTACTCCTTGGAAGGAAAGTTATGACCAAGCTAGATAGCATATTAAAAAGCAGACATATTACTTTGCCAACAAAGATCCATCTAGTCAAAGCTATGGTTTTTCCAGTGGTCATGTATGGAGGTGAGAGTTGGACTATAAAGAAAGCTGAGCGCTGAAGAATTGATGCTTTTGAACTGTGGTGTTGGAGAAGACTCTTGAGAGCCCCTTGGACTGCAAGGAGATACAACCAGTCCATCCTGAAGGAAATCAGTCCTGAATAATGATTGGAAGGACTGATGCTGAAGCTGAGTTTGGCCACCTGATGTGAAGAACTGACCTATTTGAAAAGACCCTGATGTTGGGAAAGATTGAAGGCAGGAGGAGAAGGGGGCAACAGAGCATGAGATGGTTGGATGGCATCACCAACTCAATGGGCATGAGTTTGAGCAATTCTCGGAGTTGGTGGTGGACAGGGAGGCCTGGGGTGCTGCAGTCCATGGGTTTGCAGAGAGTCGGGCCTGCCTGAGCGACTGACCTGCACTAGAGTACCCACCCCCTCATGTTTTCAGCTGTGCCATCTTAGTGCCCACCTCAGGGCCTTTGCAGCTGCCTTGCACTCGACCCTACTTGGAATTCACTCTCCCCAGATCATCACAAAGTTGCTTGCATTCTTATCCTTCCAGAACCGGCTTGTTCATGCTCTTCTTAGAGTGGTTGACATCCCACACCCTCCTGCACTCTCCACTGTAAACCTCTTGAGTATTTCCCTACCAGCATTTACCCCAAATCGTGAAGATCTTGTTTATTTATTCAAGTCCTTATTTATAGTTTGTTTACCCTCTACTTGGCTGTGAGCTCCATGAAGGCTGGGAACTTTGGCTCCTAGTGGAACCCAGGCTCTGAGCACTGGGTGATAAGATTCAGAACTCAACTAGAACAACAGGGGCTGTTTTGACAACTTTGCATAACTCAGTCCTATGTCGTAGGCAGCACTGCAGTGCCCAGTTCACAGAAGAGGAAGCAGAGGCTCAGGGATATCCAGTGACTTGGCCAAAGGAACACAGCTAGCTGGTGCCTGAGCTGGGATGGGAACCCGGCAGGCTGGCTTCCGAGTCCAGCCCGAGCGGCACTGTGCTGAGGCCTCTCTGCAGCCTCAGCGGCTGTGTGACCTGCTCACCAGGACGCACGCCTGTCTCTGCCTGAGAGAGCCTCCCCCGCCGTCCGCTTGCCCCCCACGTTTGGGAAGCTGCTACCAGTGGAGCGGAGGTTTTGACAAGGAGGCAGTCAGGGCGCCTTTATCTCCCAGTCAGCAGGGAGAAACAGCTCCTCTGGGCAGCTCCTGACAGTGGGGAGACTTGGGGACCCACAGCGGAGGGCTCCACCCCGGGGGCTCCCCCGCCGCAGTCACCACACTGGGGGCACGGGCACTGGCCTGGGTGCCCGGCGACTCTGCCAGGCGCTCCTGGGCCTGGAGAGGAGGGGTCCCCCTGTCTCCCTGGCAGGGCAGGGGGCTGAGCACGGGGTGAGTCCAGGCGTCGTGCACAAGCCCCCCACGGGGACCTCCCTGCCCAGTTGGCAGTCTCTAAGGAAGAGCTGTAACCACGAGGGGCCACCGTGGCACGGGAGGAGGAAGCCCTCTGCAGCAGGCTGGGGCGCCCGGTGTGTCGGGCGGGGTAGGGAGAGGAACTTGAAAGGCTGCCCAGAGCTGCTTGCCGCCCAGATTCCTGGCAGAAAGCCCTCCGGTCCTGAGCCCACCGCCCAGCCTTTCTCCGTACTTCTGGGCCCTGTGTGCCTGGCTCTGGTGCCTCCTGATTTCTCCAGCAGCCGTGCTGTCCTGCCCGTTTCCCCCACGCTGATTTCCCCGGTCCCGCCCCTCCGCCGGCATCCGCGGTGCCACCTGTCCCCTCCGCCGGCATCCATGGTGCCACCCATCCCTCCGCCGGCATCTGCGGTGCCAACCGAGCGACACCCTGGGCCTGCGCTCTGCCAGTGGTGCTGTGCTCGCTGCGTGCAAAACTTCGCGGCCCCGTGGGCTGCAGCCTGCCAGGCTCCTCTGTCCGTGGGATTTCCCAGGCAAGAATCCTGGAGTGGGCTGCTATGCCCTCCTCCAGGGGACCTTCCCAACCCAGGGATCGGACCCACGTCTCCTGTGTCTCCTGCATGGCAGGTGGGCTCTTTACCACTGCGCCCCCTGGGAAACTCATTCCTTCGTTCATGCGTTCTTTTCTTGTGGGCGGGTTAAATCATGGCTGCTAATTCCACAGGGCTGGTTAATACTGTGCTTCATCACTGACTGGCTGTGTGATCTTGGGAAAGTCTCAGCATCTTTCTGAGCCCCCAGTTTTGCAACAATAAGAAGAGGGACGATAAACAGGGGTTTGGAGGTTTCACTGGGGTGAGGCACACAGGGCTGAGTGTAACACCAGGCTTGTGGTAAGTGTTACAGCCTTGGGAGCTATTCTTTTTTTAATTCTTTGCAAAAAGTCTCCTGGGGCTTCCAGGGGCACATAGACTCCTAATAGCAACGCCTAACCCAGTAAGACATGATTCTAAAGGCTCCTGAAGGAAAGCAGGCAGCAGGCCCCGGGTTCTAGTCCTGACTCTGCATCGGGTTGCTGTGTGACCTGGGCATGTCCTCACCCTCTCTGGGCCCTGGGTTCCCGTCTGAGCCCAGTGACTTGGACGACCTTAAGCAACAGACCTTTCTCCATCTCAGTTGTTATCGGTAAAACGGAGGAGTAACAGTACCTACCTACAGGAGCGCTGGGAGGCACCAGTGAATTAATGTACGTAAAGTACTTAGAAGGGGTCTGACACGGCGGTTAGTGCATCACAGATGTTAGCTGTTATAAGCTAGCCTTGTCTTTGAGGCTTTTTTAAAAATCTGAGATATAATTTGCATACGATAAAGTTCACCATTTAAAAATATACGATTTGTCGTTTTTAGCACATTCACAGGGCTGTGCAGCCATCAAACTGTCAATCCCAGGACACGCTCATCGCCCCCACATGAGACTTTGTGCCTGTCAGTCTCACTCACCCTCCACCCCGGCAACCACTAATCCATCTTCTTTTTTATTGTTTAATTTTTTAATTGCAGTATAGTTGATATACAACATTATATAATATGGGTATACAATTTAATGGTTCACAATTTTTAAACTGCGTTTATAGTTACTATAAAACATTGGTTACATTCCCTGTGTTATACAATATATCTTTATAGTTTATTTTATACATAATAGTTTGTATCTTTTACTCCCCTATTCCTAAATTGCCCTCCCCCCAACTGGTACCGCTAGTTTTTTCTCTGCATCTGTGAGTCTTTCTTTTTTGTTATATTCAGTAGTTTTGTTTTTTTTTTTTAGGCTGAGCCACGCAGCATATGGAATCTTAGTTCCCCAACCAGGGGTCAAGCCCCTGCCAGCCGCATTGGGAGCATGGAATCCTAACCACTGGACGGCCAGGGAAGGCCCTGTGCATGTTTCAGACTCCATATGTGGGTGGTACCGTACGGTATTGTCCCTCTCTGTCTGACTCGTTTCATTTAGCATAATATCCTCCAGAGCGCGTCCCTGCTGGCTCAGGGTGGACAGACCACCTGCCAGTGCAGAAGGCCAGGGTTCAGTCCCTGGGTCGGGAAGAGCCCCTGGAGAAGGAAATGGCAGCCCACTCTGGAGTTCTGGCCTGAGAAATCCTATGGACAGAGGAGCCTCGCAGGCTACTGTCCATGGGGTCACAAGAGTCGGACACGACTTAGTGACTAAAGCACCACCGATGAACCTGCAAGTCCATCTATGTTGCTGCAAATGGCAAAGTCCCTTTCTTCTTTATGGCGAGCAGTATTCCACTGTGCATATGTATGTACACACGTCACATCTTCTTCAACACGTTCATCTGTTGATGGGCGTTTAGGTTGCTTCCCAGTCTTGGCAAGTGTACTGTGAATAATGCTATAATGAACACTGGGATGCACATATCTTTACAAATTAGTGGTTTAATTTTTTTCTTGATATATACCTAGGAGTCGAATTGCTGGATCATCTGATAATTCTATTTTTAGCATTTTGAGAAACCTCCCTACCATTCTCCACATTGGCTGCACCAATTTACATTCCAACCAACCGTATGTGAGGGTTCCCTTGTCTCCACATTCTCGCCAACATTTGCTTTTTGTGCTCTGTTTGATGACCATCATTCTGAAAGGAGTGAGGTGACATCTCATTGTGGTTTTGATGTTCATTTCCCCAATGATGAGCATCTTTTCACGTGCAGTTGGCCATCTGCACTTCCTCTTTGGAAGAACATCTATTTAGTTCTGTCTAAATCAGGCTTCTCTTTTTTTGATGTTGAGCTGTATGAGCTGTTTATATATTTTGGATATTAACTCCTTATCTGTCATATCATTTGCAAATATTTTCTCCCATTCAGTAAGTTGACATTTTCGTTTTGTTGATGTTCAACAAAACCTTGCTCTGCAAAAGCTTTTATGTTTTGTTGTTGTCCAGTCTCTCAGTCGTGTCTGACTCTATGTGACCTCGTGGACTGCATCACGTCAGGCTTCTCTGTCCCTCACTGTCTCCTGGAGTCAGCTCAAACTCATGTTCATTGAGTCAATGATGCCATGCAGCCATCTCATCCTCTGTCACTCCCTTCTCCTCCTGCCCTCAATCTTTCCCAGCGTCAGGGTCTTTTCCAAAGTCAGCTCTTCACATCAGGTGGCCAAACTACTGGAGCTTCAGCTTCAGTATCAGTCCTTCCAATGAATACTCAGGACTGATTTCCTTTAGGATGGACTGCTTGGATCTCCTTGCAGTCCAAGGGACTCTCAAGAGTCTTCTCTAACACCACAGTTCAAAAGCATCAATTCTTTGGCGCTCAGCTTTCTTTATAGTTCAACTCTCACATCCATACATGATTATTGGAAAAATCATAGCTTTGACCAGATGGACCTTTGTTGGCAAAGGAATGTCTCTGCTTTTTAATATGCTGTCTAGGTTTGTCATTGCTTTTCTTCCAGGGACCAAGAGTCTTTTAATTTCCTGGATGTCCACAGTGATTTTGGAGCCCAATAAAATAAAGTCTTCCACTGTTTCCGTTTTTTCCCTATCTGTCTCTTACAGGTTTAATTATGCCCATGTGGTTTTCCCAGGCGGCAGTAGTGGTGAAGAACCTGCCTGCCAACGCAGCTTAGACGTGAGAGACTCACGCTCCACCCCTGGGGGGAAGGTCCCCTGGAGGAGGGCATGGCAACCCACTCCAGTGTTCTCGCACGGAGAATCCCATGGACAGAGGAGCCTGGTGGGCTGTGGTTCATAGGGTCATAAAGAGTCGAACATGACTGAAGCGACTTAGCACGTAGGTCCCATTTGCTGTTATTTCCCTTGCTTTAGGGAAACAGAGCCAAAGGAAAATATTGCTGGGATTTATGTACCACTTTCCTGGTGGCTCAGACAGTGAAGAATCTGCCTGGATGTGGAAGACCTGGGTTCAATCCCTGGGTTGGGAAGATCCCCTGGAGGAGGGCATGGCAATCCACTCCAGTGTTCTTGCCTGAAGAATCCCATGGACAGAGGAGCCTGGCAGGCTACATACAGTCCATGGGGTCACAAAGAGTCGGACACAACTGAGCGACTAAGCACTGCATAAACTACTTTATATCTCTACGACTTTCCCTATTTGGGACATTTCATAAAAAATGGGAATGCACTGTTTTGCATTTGGCATCTTTCATTTAACATAATGTTTTCAAGGGTCATTCACAGTGGTATCAGTATTATGTTCCTTTTCATGGCTGAATAATATTCCATTGTATGACTATACCCTTTGGGTTGTTTCCACTTCTTGGATATTATGAATAATGCGGCTATAAACATTCATGTACAAGTTTCGTGTAAACATGTTTTTTATTCTCTTGGGTATCTCTGCTGGAATGGCACGGCTGGGTCACATTTAGCTTTCTGTGGAATTGCCAAACTCTTTTCCAAAGTGATTGCACCCGTTCATATTCTTACCAGCCATGTGTGAAGATTCCAGTTTCTCTAAAGGCTAGCAAGCCTTGTTAACGTCTGTCTTTTTTATTGTAACCATCTTACTGGGTGTAACTGGTGTCTCCTGATTTACGTTTTCCCAATGACTAATGATGTTGCGTATCGTGTACTTGTTGGCCATTCATATGTCTTTGGAGAAATACCCATTGACTTCCCTTGCTCGTTTTTTAAATGGGTTGTTTGTCGATTTTACTCTTGTGCTGTAAGAATTCTTTTTTTTTAAATTTATTTATTTTTAATTGAACGATAATTGCTTTATAGAATTTTGTTGTTTTCTGTCAAACATCAACAGGGAAGAATTCTTTATATATTCTAAATAGTAGGCCCTTATCAGATATCTGAATTGCAGATACTTTTTTTTCCATCCTGTGGGTTGTCTTTTCACCTTTTTAATGGTATCCTTTGAAGTATAAAGGTTTTAAATGTTGATGAAGTCCAGTTTCTCTATTTTCGCTTTGCTTGTGCTGAGTCGTCATTTCTAAGAAACCATTGTCGAATAGCCAAGGTCACACAGATTCACACTTGTTTTCTTCTTCTTCTTTGTGGCCACGTCACGCGGCTTGTGCGACGTTACTTCCCCAACCAGGGATCACACCCGGGCCCCCTGCTCTGAAAGCTCAAAGTCCCAACCAGCGGACGGCCAGGGAATTCCCTAGTCTTGTTTACTTCTAAGAGTTTTGTAATTCTAGCTCTTAGATTTAAAACTTTGGACCATTTTGAGGGAATGGTGTATGTGGAATGTGGGGTCAAACAGAAGTCCAACTCCATTCTTCTGCAGGGAAAATCCAGTCGTCCCACCTTTATTTGTTGAGAAAGCTATTTCCCCATTGCATCTTCTTGGCACCCTTGTCAAAAACCAATCGGCCATAGTGTATGGGTTTATTTCTGGGCTTTTAGCGCTATTCCATAGGTCTGAATGTCTGTCTTTATGCCAGTATTACACAGTCTGGATTACTGTGGCCTTGTAGTAAGTTTTGAGGTTAGGAAGTGTGAGTTTTCTAAATTTGTTATTTTTCAAGATTTTTTTTTTTTCCTAGTCTGGGTCCCTTGAATTTCCAAATGAATTCTAGAATGAGTTTGTGCATGAGGCTCTTTGAACCTATAATTCTGAAGCCATAATTTTTGAAAATTTCAATATCTGAAGTCATTGTGATCTGTGTCTGTCATAGTTTTAAGAATTTATTGAAATATAATTGACATATACCATTATGCAGGTTTAAGGTGTGCCAGATGCTGGTTGGATACATTTATATAGTGTGATGCACTTTCCGCCTAAGCTCCAGTTAGCGCCTCCAGCACCTTCCATGACGGTTATTTGCAGCGCCTTCTGTTGCTGCTCGTTTTGTCTTATTTCCTTATGTACCCAGTTATCCCTGACTGTGTTCAACTCACTGTATTTGAAAATTTGAAATAATTTGAAGTGACTAAGATTATAATTTGAAAATTATCTGTGAAAATGGCACAAGGCCTAAGACGATGGCGTCTCTGGCCAGATGAGCGCATCGTTAGTTTCTACCAGCACCTGGAGACGCTGCTAACCCACGGCCACCGCCACGCAGGTCTTGAGTTTCCTGAGTCATCCTGGTGACGGGGCTCAAGCCTGGGTTTTCTTCTGGTCCACCTTATTCTGAGGATGTTCTGCTTAAAGATGTGGGGTATCAGGCTCCCCGTCTTGGGCAAAAGCTAGGTTTCCCTCTTATTCTTCCTCTTTCCCTGCCTCCCTTGAGGCCATCACAAGAGCTCAGTTTCAAAGCTGATTCTTCCAGATTGGCAGTTACCTTCAGGGCAAACCGGACCTCCAGACTGGGCTTTCCCCTCTGGATTTTTGCCTTCTGCTAGATTCTTACTATGGAATTCTTTTTTCTTTCTTTCTTTTTAAAAATTTATTTATTTTTGGCTGCACCATGGGGCATGTGGGGTCTTCGTTTCCTGACCAGGGGTTGAACCCAGGCCCCCTGCATTGGGAGCATGGAGTCTTAACCACTCGACCACCAGGGAAGTCCCCTTCCTTTCTTTTTAAAACACTGGTTTATTTATGCACTTCTTGACTGTGCTGGGTCTTTGTTAATGTGCACAGGCTTTCTCCAGTTGTGGAGAGCAGGGGCTACTCTCCATAGTTGCAAACCCACGTCCCCTGCATTGGCAGGTGGGTTCTTAACCACTGGATCACCAGGGAAGTCCTTGGAATTCTTGTTAATTGTTCGATGGTCTTAAGAAGATGATCTTTTTGAACTGGATCTAGGATTCTGGTTGTCTTCAGAGAAGGGTTGTTCCAAATTACATCTCCCAGGAGCCCTGGTGTAGAAGTCTCTGCGCTTCTGCCCCCACTGGCATTTCTCTAGCCTTGCCCAGGCTGTGTTCTGGTGGCTCAGACGGCAAAGAGTCCGCCTGCAATGCGGGACACCTGGGCTTGATCCCTGAGTTGGGAAGATCCCCTGGAGGGGGGCCTGGCAACCCACTCCAGTATCCTTGCTTAGAGAATTCCATGGACAGAGGGGCCTGGCGGGCTACAGTCTGTGGGATTCCAAAGAGTGGGACACCACTGAGCGACTGAGCACAGCGGCAGGCTGTGTCCAGGTGACAACCCCTCCCGCCTCATCTCGGGTACGCCTACCCTCAACGCCCTACTCAGAATTTGGCCACTATAGGCTCTCCCAACTCACGGTCCCTTGCTCGCAGCCCTGGTCTCTAGAGTCCACATCTCCACGCCTGTGTTTATTTACCATCAAACATGTGTGTGGTACAGTCTGCCAGGCCCGTTCCAAGCCCCGGGGACTCAGCTGTGACCAACACAGAGGCTGCCCCTTACCCTCCAGGAGGGTAATGAGAAGTTGGTAGCAACACAGTGGGATCTGGGTTGGGAGGAGGAAGCAGGAGCCATGGAGTACATTGCAAGGAGATTCAAGCAGGGGAGGCTTCCAAGAGGAAGTGATATTTCAACTGAGGCCTGAAGGATGTGTAGCAATTATCCAGCAAACACGTCTGTGAAGGTGCTGAGCAGAGCCGGTGAATCAGCCTGGAGGTCGGGGTGGGGGTGGGGGTGCAGAGGGAAGCTGGGAGGTGGCCGCGGCACCCCGACTGCCTTTATGGGTCCCCTCTTCCCACCTCCCCCCAGAGATGGGCCTACAAAGATGAGAGGCCCCTTGCTTGAGGGAAAGCAAACACCCTTGACCATCAGTGCCACGCAGTCTCTTTCAGGAAAGGTCGCCGTCCTTGGCTCGCCTCAGTCCTGGACTCCAGCCTCCTCCTCTGCTCCTGCTGGGGGCGGAACGGGAGAAGCCGGATGCAAGGCTGAATGAAGCCACAGAGCCGGCTCCCTCAACCGCGGCTGCCAGGGCGCCCTCTGCTCAGCCCCGAGGCCCTTCCTGCGCCACCTCCGGCTCCGTCCTCCCATCTGTTTGCCTTGGACAGGATCCCTGTGCTCGGGAACCTGAGGGACGGGGTGATGGGGTGATAGGGTGCAGAGGAGACCTGAGCCTTCAGAGCAGGCTCCAGTGATGCTCTCTGTGCAGCCAGGGGTGCAGCGACTGGAGACATACGGGTCCCCCAGCCCCTTTCTTGCCCCTACGTCCCCCTTGATGTGGGCCCAAGCCTGGAAGGGAAGGTTGGTTAACCCTCAGGAACCAGGAGCTGAAGGGGCGAAGGGGAGGTCTGTCCTGACCGCTGAAGGCTTATTGCAGGGAGCTGGGAAAGTGACCCTACCTGAGGAGGGACTCCTTTATCCCACCCCATCCCATTGTCCAGATGGATAAACTGAGGCTCAGGTCACGTGCAAATGAGGGGCAGAGGCAAGAGCTGAACCCAGGTGCCCTGCTTCTTCTCCCATCCCCTTCTCAGACACCCCCGTGATGGGGGGGCCTCAAGGCTCACACTCGGGCTGCTCTGGACGGGACCGCAGGAGTTAACCGAGGAGTTAACCGTTCTCCAGCTCCAGAGCCTGAAACTCAGCCTCCTGGGAACAGATGGGGATGACAGGCCCCATCCCACCCCGTGACATTTCATCAGAGGCTGACACCTTCCTGGCCCACAGCTCCAGGGCCAACCACAAAATGCGCTGAACAAAACAGGTCCTGTGCAGTCTCTCTAGGCCTCTGTCAACGCCTCCCAGGCAAAGACCCTCAGAAACACAGCTGAACAACATTGGCTACTGCTTGCGGCAACGAGGGTGGATGCTGAGGGGCGGCTCTGTGAGAAGCAGTTGAGTAGGGCTTGGGGAGGGCTCCGGCTGCTGTTAGGAGCTCTGGGAAGGGCTCGAGGGAGTGGAGTTTCACTCTGGGCTGGATGCATCCGGAAGCGGGGGTGACTGTGTGGCGGGGTACCCTAATGGTTTTAATCTGGAAGTAAAGAGGGATGAATTGAAGCTCAAGCTGTGATCAGCAAAGAAACACTCATCACTCACTCAGCTGGGATGTCTGGTCATTTTTGTGGTTTGGATCACATTCATCTTTTGTCTGCATTCAGACTTGATTATCGAGTGGTCTTGATTTTTGTCTTGATCCCTCATGGTCCTCGAGGGGCCCTGTCTGATGCTGGTGATCTGTGAAACTGCTTCTGCTTAATGGGAGTGCACGGGGGCCCAGGTTGGGGGGTCGGGCCGCTCCCGGCTGTCTACAGGGGCTGCGTTTCTCTTTCTCAGCGTGAAACAAAATAGCGTGGAGCCTGGGAACGCCGGCCACCTCACACAGGAGATCTGTAACTAGATAAATGTCAGCTGTGCCTTGTCTGTGGGTCCCAAGGCCGCAGAGGAGGTTCAGCTGAGAGAGAAGCCAAGAGCCTCTGGAGTCAGGCCTGGGTTCAGAATCTGCCTCTGTTCAAGCTCTTAGACAGATCACCTTCCTCCTTCCAAATGCATCCACCCACGAATACTTAGCGAATGCCTACTGTATGCCAGGGAAGGGGAGCCTTGGGTGAGAGCCTTCACTCTCTGGACTCAGTCTCGGTTCAGTCCAGTCACTCAGTCATGGCCGACTCTCTGCGACCCCATGGACTGCAGCATGCTAGGCTTCCTTGTCTATCACCAACTCCTGGAGTTTGCTCAAACTCATGTCCATCGAGTCAGTGATGCCATCCAACCATTTCATCCTCTGTCACGCCCTTCTCTGCCTTCAATCTTTCCCAGCATCGGGGTCTTTTCTAATGGGTCTGCTTTTCACATCAGGGGGCCAAAGTGTTGGAGTTTCAGCTTCAGCATCAGTCCTTCCAATGAATATTCAGGACTGATTTCCTTTAGGATGGACTGGTTGGATCTCCTTGCTGTCCAAGGGACTCTCAAGAGTCTTCTCCAACACTGCAGTTCAAAAGCATCAATTCTTTGGTGCTCAGCTTTCTTTATAGTCCAACTCTCACATCCATACATGACCACTGGGAAAAAACCATAGCCTTGACTATACGGACCTTTGTTGGCAAAGTAATGTCTCTGCTTTTTAATACTCAGTTAATGACTGAGTTGGCCATAGCTTTTCTTCCAAGGACTCAGTTTGCTCCTCTAGAAACTGGGAAGAAGGTTGGTCCTTAAGATTAACTACTATCTCCCAGGGTTGCTGTGAGGTTCACTGAAAATCTGTGTGGAGTGTCTCAAGCACGGTCTGGTGCATGCCATCTATTCTTCCCAGGGGCCCCCGCCTCTCCTGATCACCCCAGCCTTGTGGGCCCTCAGTTGGTGGGAAAGAAGGAGAAGAGGCACGTTCCAGGTTTAGCCTGCCTGGGGGAGTGAGTCCCAGGGACCTGAGATGCCAGCTGGTTGCCGAGCAGGTCTGGGGCTCACCAAGCAGGAGGAGGGCCTGGCCCCTGCGGTCTGCGTGTTCAGCTGCTTCCTGGGGCTGGACCATGTGGTAAGCGGGGTGGGAGTGGTGACCCCATATCTCAGGGTTTCCCTGAAGAGAGCCCAGGTACCCCAGCTCTGCCCAGGTACCAGCTCCACCTGGCTGCACCATGGTCTGGATGCTGCCTGTTCTTGGGCCTAAATCTGTGCCCTATGGGGGCGCCTTCTCTGGCCTTCTGCAGAGCAGTGGTGCCAATTGCTTACCGGGGCCTGGGGAGGCTGCGAGGGTGCCGGGTGTGGGGGTGGAAGACAGCATGCCCTGTCCGGCCCTCTCCCAGTTGTGGAGGAGGGTGGTGACAAAGGAGGGCATGAGGCCAGTCCCGGAGGAAGCGTGTGTATCTGCCGGAGGTGGCAGAAGGGAAGGCCCATTGCAGGGCCTCAGTGGTGTGGCAAATGGGGGCCTCCATAGATGGGGGTCTCTGCAGATGGGGGCCTCTGCAGATGGGGCCTCCACAGATGGGGGCCTCCGCAGATGGGGTCTTCCATAGATGGGGCCTCCACAGATGGGGGCCTCCGCAGATGGGGTCTTCCATAGATGGGGCCCTCCATAGATGGGGGCCTCCGCAGATGGGGGCCTCCATAGACGGGGGCCTCCGCAGATGGGGGCCTCCGCAGATGGGGGCCTCCACAGATGGGGCCCTCCGCAGATGGGGCCCTCAGCAGATGGGGGCTCTGCAGATGGGGGCCTCTGCAGATGGGGTCTTCCAGAGATGGGGCCCTCCATAGATGGGGGCCTCCGCAGATGGGGCCCTCCAAAGATGGGGCCTTCCACAGATGGGGCCCTCCACAGATGGGGCCCTCTGCAGATGGGGGCTCTGCAGATGGGGGCCTCCGCAGATGGGGTCTTCCAGAGATGGGGCCCTCCGCAGATGGGGGCCTCCACAGATGGGGGCCTCTGCAGATGGGGTCTTCCAGAGATGGGGCCCTCCATAGATGGGGGCCTCCGCAGATGGGGCCCTCCAAAGATGGGGGCCTCCGCACATGGGCCCTCCGCAGATGGGGCCTCCGCAGATGGGGTCTTCCATAGATGGGGCCTCCGCAGATGGGGCCTCTGCAGATGGGGCCTCCACAGATGGGGTCTTCCAGAGATGGGCCCTCCATAGATGGGGCCCTCCGCAGATGGGGGCCTCTGCAGCTGGGGCCCTCCAGATGGGCCCTCTGCAGATGGGCCCTCCGTAGATGGGGCCCCCGCAGATGGGCCCTCCATAGATGGGGCCTCCGCACATGGGGCCCCCGCAGCTGGCCCCCGCAGCTGGGCCGCACTGAGGGCTGTGGGGTGCATGTGCAGTGCAGGCTCTGGCACTGGGGAGCGGCCCCTGCACTTCTGTCCGTGTGGTGCCCCCACAGTGGTGGGTGGGTCTCAGGAACAGCCTGGGCTGAGGATTTGAAATAGCTGGGGTCGACCCTCAGAAGAGCGACCTTCTGGCTGTGTGTCCGTGGCCGGGTTGCTCGCCTTCTCTGAACCTCCTTCATTCACTCCACAAGCATCACTTGAGCTCTTGCCGCGTGGCAGGCATTGGGAAGACAGGGACGGACAAGTGAGAGAGAGTCCAATCCCCCAGGCAGCCACCAGTCTCACCTGAGCGTCCCCATTTTTAAAGTGGGGGTGGCAACGCCTGTCTCCCAGATAGTGTGTGCCAAGGGCAGGGCCTTGGGTCTCAGTGGTCTGTGGAGACTGGTTTTCCTCCTCGTCCTGGAAACCTTGGAGCTGCACCCCTCCTTCCAAAGGACACAGCTCTCAGCTGGAGGGGACGGGGGCCAAGGGGGCCCCTTCAGGTGTGACCCAGCGCCCAGATGGCCCTTGTCCTGCTCCGTGGGCCTGGGGAGCCAGTGGCAGAGGCAGGTGGGCCGGGGTGGAGGAGGTGGGGGCCGGGGAACCCGAGAGCCTGGCACCTTCCTGGCACCAGTGCAGGGACGATGCGGGCTAGGTGCGGGCCTGGAGCATAGAGAGTCTCTGTGGGCACCCCCGCTCACCCCCCACCCCACCCAGGACGGGTACAGGTGAGGGACGGACAGAACTCCTCTAACGAGTTGGGGCACCCTCTTCTCCCAGGGCGGGGCTCCGGGGAGAGGGCTGGGGAGAGGGCAGCGGAGGCGGCTGCCAGTTTCCCACTGGGCTGCTGTTTACACCCAGGCGGTGAGCTGGCTCTTGGCTTCGCTGCCTGCTCACCTGGCCAGGTATGTCAGGAGAGGTGGCCCGGCAGCTCCATCGGCACCCAGCGCTCTGACCCTGCTGGGTCTGGGCCAGGAGAGGTGGCAGCAGAGGAGGACTCTAGGCCCCTGCTTACAACTGTCTGATTTTTCTCACCGCCTGCTTTCTGACATGGGCCAACGGCAACTCCTCTGAGTCTAAGGAGCTGCAGATCCTCTTGTGGGGGGAGGAAGGTAGTGCCTCAGGCGCCCCTGGGCCGGCAAGGCAATCCCACGGGGGGAGCTGGTGACCTCTCTTCTGCACCCACGGGCTTGGGGTGGGGGGGGTGCATCTCTACAAGGGCAGCTGCTAGCTGCTGGCCCAGAGGCAGGTGAGGAGGAAACAGGCCGCAGCTCATGCAGGAAAGATGCAAGTGAGGCCCAAGAGAGTCAGAATAGTCAAGGGGGGCGCTGGCTCAGCAGAGAGGCTTGCAGTTGCTGACCTGAGCCGTCTCAGGGCCAGCCGTTCACAGCAGTGGGGAGGCGGTCCAGCAGAGATGGAGGAGGGGCTGGGAGTCCAGTCCCCTCTCCTGACACCAGCTGGAGGGCACATGGATCCTGTTCCAAACTCACCCACCCACCTGTTCCCTTCCACGTCCCAGCCATAGCCGTGGAAAGAACCAGGCTTGGGAGCTGCTTGGTCAGAACTGTGCAGCAAACCTCTTCAACCTCTCTGAGCCTCAGTTTTCCTCTTCGAAGTATGATGGGCAAAGTGTATCTGCCTCTCAGGGCCCGTGTGAGGCCATATGATGTCACACCAGTGGTCAGATTGTTGTTGTTCAGTCGCTCAGTCATGTCCGACTCTTTGTGACCCCATGGACTGCAGCACGCCAGGCCGCCCTATCCATCACCAACTCCTGGAATTTACCCAAACTCATGTCCATTGAGTCGGTGATGCCATCCAGCCATCTCATCCTCTGCCATCCCCTTTTCTTGCCCTCCATCTTTCCCAGCATCAGGATCTTACCGATGAGCCTTCACATCAGCCAGCTGTGCCAGGCAATTTGTATCTGCCACGCATGGTTTAATTTATTCCTCTTGTCAGCTCTCTGAGGCAAGCGTCATTATAGCCCCATTTGACAGTCAAGGAAGCTAGGGCTTAGAGAGTCCAGGGAGACACGCGGTGAGCTGGGAGAAGGGAGGCCTGTGGCCACTCCTGTTGCTCTCAGAGGACAGAGGAGGGAGGCAGGGGCTTGGGTCGGGGCCTGGACGTGTGGCAGCTGCAGGAGAACAGACCTGCAGTGCGGTCCCGGGCTGCAGCTGGCCCCCTCGGAGGGGTGTCTCACCATCCAGACAGGGGTTTCCTTCCAGCCACCTTCCCGACTTTCATTTTCCGCAGCAAAGGGTCCCAGCTGCACGGCTGGCTCCCTAGTGACATGGACTGGCACCCAGGCCCCCCACCCCCAGCTGAGGGGGGTTCTGCTCGCAAGGATGGCCTCGGCTTCTCAGTCCTTGCCCCAGGGGACACTGCCTCCTCCCAGCCCCTCTGCTGTCCAGGCCAGAGCCCTGCCTCCATCCTGTGCACGTTCCCTGCTTCCTTGGGCTCCTGTCGCCCTGGTCTAGGCATCCTCTGGCCGGGGCACTGATGCTGGGGCATCCAGAGAGAGGTGGGGAGGGGTTCTGTTTTGGCCCAGTTCTGACCTCACTTTCCTTTTAGGGGCAAAGAGCAAGGTGCAGGGACTTAAGGCGCCATCAGCACACAGCCTCGGAGGAGGAGCTGGGAGTGGACCCCAGGGAGCCCACTCTGGTGCCCGCACGTCCACCCCCACTCACTCAGCCTCTGCTAAGCCCCACGGCCCCTTTTCCAGACCCCCGCTGCCGCCCAACCTGCGGCCTCCAGTCTGCCCCTTTCAGAAGCCACATCTGGACCATCTCCTGCCCCTCTGCTGAACCGTCATCGGCTCCGCTGCGCTTCCTGGTGACGTGCTGGCTCCTAGCGCCCTCCCAGTGGTGACCGGCCAGGCCACAAGCCAGCTGGGCCTGGGGCCTCCTCCTGGCCCTGCGTCCAGAGTGAGGGGGGCAGAAGTTCCCCGTAAGTCGCCAGGAGACCCCTCACGTGCTCTGGGTCCCACTTGGGCAGTCCAGCAGGGCCCCGCCCAGGGCTGAGTCCTCCCCCTGGAGACCCCTAGGCCCCTGGAAACCAGAGCTGGTGAGCGGGCAGGCGGCCTGTGCAAAGCTCCCTGCGGCGCAGGCGCGCACCGGCCCTGCTGGGCACCCCCGGCCCTCTCCTCCCCAAGCAGGTCCCCTTCCAGGGAGCAACGAGCCGACCAGCTGCCTCCTGGCAGGCAGGCTTGAGGGGCAGGGCGGCGAGGCCTCATTTCTGTGTATCTCCACCTCCCGGCAGGGAGGCCTCCGCCCCAGGGCCCACCCCACGTGCCCAGCCGCCCCCCGCAGGTTGCTTTCCGGCCTGGGCCCGGCTCAGCCTCAGGACTGCGGGTCACGTAGCCAGGCTCGTTCGGGCCGGGCTGCTGAGCACAGCGGTTTCCTGCCGGGAGCACACAATGAGGCCTGCCGCGCGGGACCCACCCGGGGAGGCGTGCCCGCCAGTGCTTAGCGCGGCGCCCTGGGACAGGCGACGCCCTCTCCGAGCCTCGGGTGCCCTGGTGAGAAGTGAGGGGTGAGACAAGGTCACGGGAGGCCACTCTCCCACGAGGATAAGAGAAACTCTCCGTGAGTCCCGAGTGTGCGTCCTCATGAACACCGCAGAAGCTGGCGCCGGGCGAGCGCACAGCCACACCGAGCCCCGCTCCGCGGCCCCGCTCCCCCTCCGCGGTCCAGCCCCGCTCCGCGCCCGGCACCCTTCCGTGGTCCGGCCTCCCAGAGCTTCCCCTGCTGCTCAGAGGTCTGCGCCCCGCGCCAGCCCCACGCTCAGCCCATGTCTCCCCATCCTCCCCACAGAAGGCACCCAGCCCAGATGGGTTGAGCACGAGAGGCATGTTGGTTCAGATCCGATCAGAGGGACCTGGCCTGCGGTGACCCGAGTCTGCGGACCCCGGGGGGCAGTGGGACAGAGGGTTAGGGCGACGTTGGAAGCGGAACTGAAAACGGAAGTGAATTGAGGCTGAAGGGAGAAATGAAAGCTGAAAACGGCCGCAGGGGCAGACGGAACCAGCCACCTTGGGACCAAGAACCGTGTGACAAGTCCCCAGCCAGGGGGTTTCCAAGCCTGGGAGCCCAGCATCTTGCAGAGTTAACTTCTGACCCCCACCTGGCTTCCCCTCCACAGGACCCTCAGCCTCGACAATCCCTTATTAGTCTCTGGGTTTGGACCGGGCTTTCTGACCCAGAGCCTAGGCCCCAGGGCCTGACCATGAACCAGAGCCTCCCAGTGGCCGGGAGAGGGGATGTGACCACACTCTCCAGGTGACAGCGCTCCAGGATGGACCCCAGAGCCCCCTGGCCTGACTCTGCCGAGGATCAGGGTCGGTACAGGGGGTTCCTGGGAGAGCGGGCCCCAGGGAGGGTCTTCCTCAGAGCAGGGCAGGTGTCTGTGGATGAGGAGACAGCTTTCCGCCTGGACGCTGAGGCTTCCCTGAGGGTAGGGGTCGTAGCTACGGTCCCCACGGCGTGTCTCCCCCTCCTCAGGCTCAGTGTCCAGAGCCTGACAACGCCCCTGCCTCCTCACCAGCCCTCCAGGATTAGAATGGACCCTGGTGATGGTCAGCCATGACCTGCATCCTGCCCCCCGTCAGCCACTCAACTCTGAAGCTCAGGGTCCCCAGAAGGATCAGCCCTGGACGAAGCCCCAGTGATGCATCCTCGCCTCCTGCCTCTGGTCTTCTCCTCCTGACGTGGAGTGTGGCCGCCCTGCTCTCCTGGGCAGATGGCATGCAGGATTCCGGCACTCATGTCTGAGTTTCCTCAGCCGTACAAAAGTCCTTAAAATAACCCCACTCCCTAGGTCAGCTGTTGTTTAGTTGGTAAGTCGTGTCTGACTCTTTGCGACTCCATAGACTGTAGCCCACCAGGCTCCTCTGTCCATGGGATTCTCCAGGCAAGAATACTGGAGTGGGTTGCCATGCCCTCCTCCAGGGGATCTTCCCAATCCAGGAATCGAACCTGTGTCTCCCGCATCGGCAGGCGGATTCTTTACCACTGAGCCACCTGGGAAGCTCCTAAGCTTTTAGGACCAGAAGGACAACATGTATGGGAACCTCCACCCAGGGAGGTGCAGGATCCTGAGGACTTTAATAAATTGTTAACAGGATTGACTTGCCGTCCCTCTGCATGCCTGTTCCTTCCCCTCTGCCTCCCTGCACTTCTGACTTCCGTATCTCATGGTTGCCACCACCTTGGGCATCCAAGCCTGCTGGAAGAGCCCTCGGTCCTCAGACAGACCCTGCCCCAGAGCCACTAGCTCTCACGCCACCACAAGCCTCTCCCCAGATCAGCTTCTGCCTCTCCCAGCAGGCCTTGCTGGGCCTACTCCGTCGGATGGCCCAGGGCTGAGGTCATTGCGAATCTAGGGAATTGGGACCCGGGTGGTAGGGCCTGTGGGAGGACAGGAGCAGGGTCCTGGGACCTGCATGTTGAACCTGCTTCCCAGTGGGTTCTGCTGCCCACTGTCCTGCCAGCTGGAACAGGAGCATCTCACCTGTCAGCTGAGTCCTGGGGGCCCCTATGTCAGCTCTACCCTGACCTGGTTACTGCCACTCCCTGCACTGGAAAGAAACACTCGCAGAGTGTCTGTTTCTCCCCCGACTCACCCCACCTGCTTCTTGGGCCGCAAAGGCAGGAGTGGGCAGGGCAGGGCTGGGCAGGGCTGCAGAGACCAGCTGGGCTGTGTTTGTGTTGGGGGTTTTCCTCTTTAGCTGGTTTTCTAGACAAAGAACCTGGGAGGTTGTGGGGCCAGAGCCAGACCCACCCCATTATGGGACTGGAGGGGTCACAGTGGAAGAGGCGGGCGTCCCAGAGCCAGGCGCTCTTAAGGAATCCTGCAGCTCTGTGATGCAGAAGCTATTACCCCATTTTACAGAGGAGGAGACTGAGGCTCAGAGAGGCCCAAGGACATGCCCAGGAGCACACAGCTGGGGAGGGAGCTGGGAGGGGTGACTCAGCAGGGAGCCGAGTCTGGGGCTGCCGCACTGGGCCCCCAGCTGCTCTTTCCTCGACCCTCCTGCCTCACCACGTCCCTCCTCCCCACTCTGTGCTCCTGCCCCCCTCAGGCAGCCTCTTTCCTCTTCAGGAGGCCGGTCCTCAGCCTGTCCTCAGCGCTCTGCTCCTAAGTGGACGCAAACTCCTCGTGGCTTCACCGGTCAAGGTGCAAACTGTCCAGACTGGGTCACAACGGCAACGTTTAAGAGGCTGGCCCAAGTCACGACCTGCTCTCAGGTGTCATCCACGGCTAGCTCGTTCGGTTCTCACAGCAGCTGTGTGAAGCGGGTGCAATTATTACTCCCATTTTACAGGCGAGGAGCACGAGGCCCGGAGAGGCAACCTGCCTGCGGGGGGCACAGCCAGGATTCAAGTCCAGACAGCCCAGACTCTTCTCCACAGTCTCCGCCTGGCAGTCCAGCCCAGACCGCCGACCTCCTGCTTTCTCCTGGGCCCCCGGCCCGGGGGGTCACTACCCCTGCCCGGCCCTGCCATGCTGCCCATCGCTCGCTTCAAGTGCCCACCGCCGCCCCATCGCGAGGTCGGGGGTCTCTCAGGCCCCTTTGATGAGTCCGCGCTGCGCGGTGCAGGTCCGCGCTCAGAGGGACAGGGCGAGTTCGGCCTCCGCTTCCCCACAGCGCCCCCTGCTGGTAACAGCGAACGCTGCCCCGGGACCCCCGGCTCAGGCCAGGCCCCACCGCCCTAGGAACCCTCTGGGTTTATAGAGACCCTTTCTTCCAGCAAGCTCAAAGCACTTTCCCATCTGTGATCTCCCTGGCCAGGGCCCAGCCTCAGGAGTGTGGGAGGGCTCAGCATTTCTCTCCCCACTTTACAGAGACAGACCGAGGCCTGGAGACAGACGGGGCGAGCCCCAGCGTGCCGCTGCAGATCCAGAGAAGAGCTCTTTTCTCCAACCTTCTCAGCTACAGATGAACAAACTGAGGCCCAGAGGGGAACAGGCTTGCCCAAGTGATACCTGGGCTAGAGCCCTGGGGTCCTAAATACTGTCCAGGGCTTTCCCACGACATCAATATCTCTGCCTGCAGCTCAGCTAGACTCGGCCAAGTCATTAAACGTAACGAGCCTCTGTTGTCTTGGGTGTAAAACCAACCCTGCTTCCCGCTCTGCCTGCCTCCCAGGGGACAGGGAGATGGCGGACAGTCATGACCGGCTGAGGTCTGGTGAGGTGAGAGAGAAGGCGGTGACCCCTCAGCACACATTTCAGTAGGACCCCACGCCTGCCGTAGACACAGCACAGGAGGAGACTCCAGTCCCAGGCCCGCCCTTCAGACAGGCCAGTGCGTTGATGTTCTGCCCATGTCCTGCCCCCACCGACTGCTCAGAGAATCAAGGGCGGGAGGGAGGAAGTGGTGACCGTCTCACCCTGTGTCTCAACTCCTGACCCTTGCGGTGCCCCTCCTCGCACATCTCACCATTTGTCAATTTATTTATTCCAGTGACTTGTTCTTGTCTGCCTTCTCTGCCAGACTCTAATCCAAGTGTCAGCAAACTTTTTCTGCAAAGGGCCAGGTAGCAAATATGTTTAGCTTTGAGAGCCATGGCATTTCTGCTGCAAGAACACAATTGTGCTGCTGTCAGGCAGGGCGGCCATACATAAACAAATGAGTACAGATGTGTTTCCACAAAACTTTATTTTAAAACGATGGCCAAGGGCCAGATTTGGCCCATGGGTCATAGTTTGCTGACACCCACTCTAAACTCCATGACAGCTGGGGCCTTCTGATTACTCTCAGCTGTGTACCATTATCTGTGCAGACAGCACACTGCTGATGCTGATTTGATCAATATTTGATGAAGACATGAATGAGGAGGGACACAGGGAAGGCCTCTGCGGCTGAGACTCGAGGGATGGATACAGGGGACATGAACTAATCGAGGGGAATGCACAGTCTGTGCAAACATCCAGAGGCGGGAATAGGGGCAGACTTCGGGACGGGCACGCCTGGAGTCTCCCGGCTGCCCCAGCACGGCCACAGCTCGGGCCTATCTTGCAAGGTTCCTGGAAGGATTAGTTAAACAGGACAGGACTGGGAGGGTCTCAGTACAGCAGCTGGCATACAGGAAGGCCTCAGCTGCCATGATTATCATTGTTGTTGTTATTAACCCAAACATACCCACCTGCCCCCCAAGCCCACACCAACGGCCCCCTGAAATCAGGAGGCTCTCCCACACTGGGGGTGTGCCTCTGATGCCCATGAGAACGGCCCCCGAAACAGCTGGGGGACAGCTGTCCTGACGCAGGAGACACCTCACCCCGCTGGTGCCTCCTCAGTGCCTCGTGCTGTAACTGATCCTCCTCCATCAGACTGGGGCCATATTCCCTGTCCCTCCCCCGTCTAGTCCCCCTGGTCGCCTGGAGGGACTCCGACCTGTCATCTCAGTCCAGCTGGAAGCCCCCCCAATCTCGAGCCTGGAGCTGAGAGTGCAAAACTCTGAGGTCAGCCTGCGGCCTTTCCTCTCACTTCCCTGAAAGGCCCCGAGCCCTGGTCTCCGGGACCCCTAGGCAGGGCCTGACCTCCAGAGGAAGCCCCTGGCAACTGAAGCCTCCAGGTGGAGCAGGCAGTCCCTCCAGCTGCAGGGTTCCAGGCCCAGCTGTACTCCTAACTGGCCTTGGTTGGCTTCCCAGGCCTCGGTGTCCACATCTGTACAGTGGGAATCAGGACCAGGTAACGTGAGCTCAGGAGTGTTGCTGGCCTAAATGAAGACTGTGTGCAAATCTGGTCAATGCAGCCTTGTATTCTGAGGCATGGAAGGGAGATAACAACTTTGTGCTAATAAAAAGGCACCCTGGGACTTCCCTGGTGGTCCAGTGGCTGAGACTCTGTGCTCCCAATGCAGGGGGCCTGGGTTCGATCCCTGGTCAGGGAACTAGATTCCACATGCCACAACCAAGACTTCACATGCTGCAATTAAGACCCAGCAGAGCCAAAAAAAAAAAAAGAGGCAGCCCTTACTAGGGCACACCCAGCCCGTGCCAGAGCCCAGGGCTTGCTGACCAGAGCACAGGCAGGGTTTCCATGTCCTTCTGCTTGGCTGGGCCCCCTCGTGCAGAACACACCACGCACAACCTCACACAGTGGGTGAGTCCGAGTCGCTAAGCTCCCGTACTTTCCAGGTAAATTGGCCTTTGAAGGTTAATGACAGCCGTGAAGAATGAGGCTGTCTCAGGCTGCCCCCTGGTGGTCAGATAGCGCATGACACACACGGCCCCGGAGGCGCATCTCAGGGGGGCCTTAACCCGCCTTCGTCCCTGCAGGGGGCCTCCTCCCGCCGGCAGAGTCAGGGTACCAGCCTCGGAGCCCTGAGAAACGGGTCCTGTCATGGAGCAGCTACTGTAGGCCAGGCCTGGGCCGGGCACTTTAGAGATGAGCTCAGTGAGCCGCGCTCACTCACTGGGCCAGGGCCGGCCTCACCCGAGTATCACCGGTGCCCATCACAGCAGCTCCTCTGTCACCTGGGAGCCCGGTGCAGAACTTACCTTTTTCCGTTTTCCGGTCCCACCCAGTCATGAGGGAGGAGGCGGAGCTCTCACTAGGCTCCCCGCTCTGGCTGGAAGCCGCCGGCCGACGCTGGATTGCAGAGCAGGCACCGTCTGAGGTCAGCAGTGGGCTTCTTGCCCAGGCGTCTCAGAAAGGCCCCCGGCCCTGGTCCTCAGGACGCCTGGGTCAGGCTGGGCCTCCAGAGAGACAAGGAGCTGTACTGGGGCCCTCATCCGGGCCTCGACAGCCCCCAGCCCGCGCCCCAGGGGTGACTGGAAGGGAGGCTGGCTTGCAGATGGAGAAGGAGGATGGGGCTTCCCAAGGCCCTCTGGATGAAGACGAGATCCCAGCACCTGGGGATCTGCGCCCACGGCCTGGCCAGCTCTGCCACCCCACCAGCTCACCCTGTGCGCGCCAGCCACACAGGCCTGGCGGGGAGGGAACGGTGCAGGGCAAGGGGAGCCACACGCAGAAATAGCTAGGTCAGGGAGGCCAGTGGTGCACACCCGTTCCAGCCGAGTGTGGCAGAAGAAGAGCTGGAAGGCCAGCTCGCAGAAGAAGAAACACAGACTCGTCCTGCTGAGAATCGGACCCTTCCTCCCTTCTCCACACCATCACCCACGCCGTCTCTCTGCCGGGCCGGGTCCCACACACCTTCCATCTGTGGACTTATCACCGTCACCTCCGCTGGACGCTCCATCCACCTGAGAGACCAGACCAAGTCCTCCTCTTCCACCCTCTCAAGAGCTCTTGTCTAGAACCTTCCAGGGCGGTGGGTCTCAATTTGCCTGGGCCGTTATCAGGTTAATGCCAACCTCCCCCACCAATCTGTTCTCCCTCCCCAGGGAATGTGTCTCCATCACCACCCCACAGCTCTGGGCACATAGTAGGTCTCTGGGAGTATCTGCAGGATGAAGGAGAGTGAAATCAGACAGCCCTGGCTGCAACCACTTTCTGGATGTGTGGCCTCGGAGAAGTCTCAGGTTCTGTCCTCTTTCCACTTATCCAGCTCTGTCTTTCCTGAGAAAACCGGTGTTGAGGAGATGTCTGAGGCTGGGAGGTGGGCACCTCCAGTCTGAAGTCTCATCCTCCCCCACTGGACCCTGGGTGTCATAGATGCCAGTCCCTGTGGGCCCGTCAGCACCCTGCCTCCGAGTCTTTGTGGACACGGAGCCCTCCTTCATCTCTGCATGCCAACATCCCTCTTAACCTTTAAACTTCCACTGCGGGCTCACCCTTGCCTTGACACCGTCCTCCTGACCCTTGGCAGAAGCAGCTCTCCCCCGACCACCCCTCGCTGGCGTGGGGTGCCCCTCTGGCCACCCTGACCAGAGTTACTTATGCACGTGGCTCCCCTGCACCCCGCCGTTCCCCCTCCCGGGACTGGGCGGGGACCGAGTCCGACTCATCCCTAACCTCCCGTTGGTTGACCTCTCTCCCAACAAATGCCGCAGTGTCTCCTCTCCATGCTCCAACGCCCGCCCAGGGCTAGGCACTCAGCATGGTGGACGTTCACTGTCCACCAGGAGCAGCGGGGCAGGCCACGCAGAGGGGGTGCTGGCTGGACCCCCCAAACCATGTCGGGAGAGCACAGCTGGCACGCTCCTCTGGCCCCTCTCCCACCAGGAGCCCCCCTCCCCCATGCATGGCTGGGGGTGGGGGGTGGAAAGTCACCAGGCAGATGGGCTCTGGGCTGAGCCGGAAAAGGACAGCCTGCCCCCGGGGAAGGACAGCCACACATCTTGGCGCTGTTGGGGAATCGTCCACTTCGGCAGAATTCCAAGGACTGGGAAGGTGAATGTGGGTGTGCTGGGGGTGGCCCACCCCCTGAGGCCCAGTTTCAGCCGAGGGCCAGGGCTGGGCTGACGGGCAGCAGGCCTGCGTTCCAGTCCTCACTCGGCCACCAGCTGGCTGTGTGACCTTGGGCAGGCCCCTGCCCCTCTCTGAGCGTCCATCTGGACAAAGAGAGCAGCAGTCAGTGGAGAGCTGACCAGCGTGAATGCTGAGGCTGGGCTGGCCAGAGCCCCACCCTGGACGTGTCTCTGGCCGGGGGGCAAGCGGCCTGGGGTGGCACACTGCCCAGCCTGCCCGCGGGCCTCTGTCTCAGCCTGAAGGGGTGCCGTGGCTCCCCAGGCACCCTCCCCCGTGAGTCCGGCACCCCCGCTGCCCCCGGAGCGGTGGGCCACCAGCAGGGAGCCTCCGAGGCTATGACCCAGCGTCCTGCGTCAGGGTGAGTCACAGCCCTCCCTCCAGCCGGAGCCAGGCACCCCATGCCGGGAGGAAGAGAAAGCCCCCCCCCCCCCCCCCCCAGCCTGGGCCGCAGAGCACGGACGGGGCCTGGCTGCCGGCGCAAGGGCGAGGGCACATGGCGCACGGCGGGTCAGAGCTCCCCTCCAGAGCAGGCTTGGCGGCAGGCTGGGGGTGTGAGGCAGGCAGGGCATGGCGGCCTGGAGCAGCCCAGTCCGAGGGCCGTGCTGGGCTCCAGGACCAGCGCGTCTGTTGTGGTCACGCTGGCACCTTGTAGGCGCTTTGCATGCGTCTGCTGAACAGAGCTTCCTCAGCATTCCCGCTGCGTGAGGAAATGCCGCGCACCTGTGTTCACCATCACTCTATTTTTGCTCTAAGTACCTACCACGGCGTAGTCATCTTGCACACATTACCTCACGGGGCCTTACAGCAATCCCGTGAGGTAAGACTTCTACCCCAGTTAACAAGCAAAAACCCTGAGGCTCAGAGAAGGGAAGCAACGCAGTGGGTGTGAGCTGAGCCCACGTTCTCACCAGCTGTGGACACCCCTGGCCCGGGTCGCTCCCCATCAGGACTTTTCTCCGGAGAAGGCTCCAGGCCTGAGGAAAGAGGAGGCGGCAGTGCCCACCCCAGGCCCGGATCCTGCCTGGCAGCAGGCCCCGAGCCCCACCACACGGCCACCCCAGCTGCCTTCATCCCTCAGAGCCCTGCTGGGCGGGCACCAGGGAACCTGGCCTGCTCACTCGTAAAAGGGGCACCGTGCTACCCGCCCTGCCTGGCGCACACGGAGGTGTCAGGATGGATCGAGATGGAAGGAGGCGACAGTGAGCGCTCGGTGCCTGAGGGCTGTGTGGGACCGCGGGCTGGGGAGCTGGGGTGTCTGAGCACGACTGCGAGTGGCTAGAGTGTGTGAATGTGGGCGTGCGCGGCGGTGAGCGTGTGGGTGAAGCATATGTTCACACGTGCAACTGTACGCACGTGTACTCACGGGTGGGCATGTGAGAGGGTGAGTGTGAGTGACTAGAGGGGCCCCGGTCACCCGCCCTCACGCGGAGGGGAACGCAGGCCCTGACCCTGACCTACGGCTCACCATCCCCACCGTCTACAACCCCGGCCTGGCCCATCGACCCCCAGTGAGGGGCTGACGGGCAAAAGTCGCGGTCCCTCCCCGCGCAGGAGCCCTGGGCAAGGCGTGTGACCGCCTCTGTTTCTTCCCTGCAAAGCGGTTCACTGCCGGTCCTGCGCTCCGCCCGGCTGGCCGGACGCTGGAGCCTCCCCGCCCCCGCCGCCCGTCCCTGCCTTTCACCCCGCACCCCGGCGGCCGGAGGGCCCCGGGTCCCCACCGCAGCTCCGCCTCCGCGCTCAGCACCGCCCCCGCCGCGCGGCCACAGGTGCGCGGCCGCCGGGGCTCGGGCCCCGCCCGCGCTGACCGCGGCGGGGCGGTGCCAGGCTAGCGGGCGGCGCGATCCGGACGCCCGGGCGGCGGCGGGAGCCGCGGGCCCGACCCCTCCCCGCTCGTCCGCGCCGGCGCCGCGCGTGGGCCCCGCGCCCGCGGAGACATGAGCGCCCGGCGGCCCGGCCCCGCGGCCCCGTGATGGGCTCCTGCGTGTCGCGAGGTGAGGGGGCCCGGGCCGTGCTGGGGGAAGGGGCCCCGCGCCGGGGTCGCGCGCAGTCCCTCAGCCGCTCCGAGGGGCCTGGGCGGGTTTGGGGGAACCACCTGCCCTTCCCGGCGGCCGCACCCCACCGGCGCCCCGGGGACGCGGTGCCCCGCCTTCATCCACACCCCAGCAGGCGGCGGGAGCCGGGTCTCTCCCTTCCCGGCGGCGCACACCCCTACCTGGGGCGGGGGACACGGAGCGTCTGAGCGCCCCCCCCGGCCTCTCCGGAGGGACTCGGGGCACTCGCGGCGCAAGCCGACCCCCGTTCCCACACCCCCCAAGACGCAGGGCCCACCGCTGTCCGCGAACCCCACTCCCTGTCTTCAGACTGCTTGAACACCCACGGCAGGGGTTAGTGGGATGAACAGGGTCTAAAGAAGGCCCCCTCCCCTCCTGCCGGCGCCTCACCCCCCCCCCCCAGCCTGGTCCGGGGACAGGTGGGGACAGGCAGGGACAGGCGGGGACAGGCGGCCGGACCCCCAGGAAGCTGCGGCCTGTGTCTCCACCCGGATCTCTGCTGCCCGCCGGTGCCTGACCCCTGGCTGTCCTCGGGGTGGAGCAGGGAGCCCCCGGAGCTGCCCTGGGGGGCGGTGGGGTGGGCAGGGAAGGGGTGGGCAGGTGTGGGAGGCTGCGCCTGGTCCCTTCAACCCTGCAGCGGGAGCAGCTGGGCTGAGGTGAGGGGGGACAGACCCTGGCTCCCACTCTGCGGTATGAAGCCAAACCCACTGACCCCAGGCACGGCCTTGGGGGGCCGCCGCCTCATCATGCACCCCAGCCCTCCTCAGGTGTGGAGGGGTAACCAGGCATTGGGAAGGGGCTGGGCTGGCTCCAGGGGACCCGCCATGGGAGACAGTGGGGAAAGGGTGCTGCCTGGGCGCTCTGCTCACCAGGCCCCTGGGCTTCTGGTAAGCCGCTCAGGATGTCTCAGGAGGGTGGGATTGTGCGTGGGGGCAGGGCTGGGTGAGGTTCTTTCGTTCATTCATTAAACTGACGTCAGCCTGACACCTACTGTGTGCCAGCCACTGTGTACACGCTGGGTGCCGAGAGGCGGTGAGCCCAGCACAGCGTCTGCTCTGAGGCCTCCAGCCTGGCCAGAGGGGAAGGTACTGTTTAGAGTGGAGAGTACTTAAGTTTCTTTAGAACCGGCAGGCTCTTGGTGTGTCTGCAGAAGCCCGGAAGGCTGGGCAGGCTCCTGGTGTTGGGGTCCTGGGGTTCCCTTTTCTGTGGCCCTCCCGCACACTCGGCTGTCCTGAGCCAGGTGCCGGAGGCCCGGCCCCAGGGGACTTGCCCGTTAGCCGCAGACCAGGGCGGTGCTGTCAGGACTGGGGTGGGGGCTCGAGTCCTCTGATGCCCCTGTAGCTGGTGCTGGGACCCTCTGCAGTGCCCTCTGTGTGAGGTCACCCTGAGGTCTCCACCCTTCCTGCAGTGGCTTGGGCTCCTCGTTGTGTATCCTGACCTTGTGCCCTCCTGAGGGGGTCTGCCCACTCCCAGTGCCAACATGCCCTCAGGCAAGTTGGATGCAGGTACAGAAAGTGTGAGCCATTACTCTGGTTCTGGGGGTCTGAACCCCTGAGTGGAGGCCACCTGCCCCTCTAGCTGTCACTGCTCCTCCCAGAGTACGCTTGGCTCACCAGGGAATGTTCCAGGCTCAGCTCGCCAGTGCGGGGTCTGTACTAGCACAGCCCCCATTTTACAGACAGGGAAACAGAGCCTGGGCTGCATGGTTAAGAAAGAGCAGAAGCGAGGCTTGAACGCGGTCATGCTGGCTTCGGAACCTGCGCCCTTGTTCTCTGTAATACACAGCCAGCCGTTGGACCCAGGGCTGGCCTGGCCCGCTCCTCTCCAGCCCCCGGCCTCTGGCTTCCAAGAGCCTCTGAGTCTCCACGTGCTAAGTCACTCAGTCGTGTCTGACTCTGTGCAACCCTACTGGCTGTAGCCCTCCAGGCTCCTCTGTCCACGGGATTCTCCAGGCAGGAACACTGGAGTGGGTAGCCATGCCCTCCTCCAGGGGATCTTCCCGACCCAGGAATTGAACCCGCGTCTCTTAATGTCTCCTGCATTGGCAGGCGGGTTCTTTACCACTGGCACCACCTGGGAAGCCCTGGGAGTCTCCACACCCGCCCCCATTGCTAACAACAGCCCCCCGTACTCCACGTACCAAACTCGCAGCCCAAAGCCAGGCCAGAGACTGCATCCTGCTGCTGCCCATAGACACCCAGAGCCCGCAGGCGACTGCCGCTGCCCAGCCAAAGTCCAGGCTTCGGGCCACAGCTGAGAGAGCCACCCCGCCCAGCCCCGGGCAGCAGTTAGCCCCCTCAAGCAGGCCCGAGTGTGAACTTTGGAGCCGGCCAGCCTGCTCTGCCACCTCAGCAAGTTACTTAACCTGTGTATGTATCTCAGTGTTCTCATCTCTAAAATGGGAATAATACTGCTATGGATGTCTTAGGGGGACTGAAAGTGAAAGTGAGAGTCGCTCAGTTGTGTCCGACTCTTTGCAACCTCATGGACTGTAGCCCGCCAGGCTCTTCAGTCTATGGAGTTCTTCAGGCAAGAATACTGGAGTGGGTTGCCATTCCCTTCTCCAGTGATCTTCCCAACCTAGGGATTGAACCCAGGTCTCCTGCATTACAGGAGATTCTTTACCAGCTGAACCACCAGGGACACTAGGAGGGGATTAAATGACTTAATTCATGTAAAGCACTCAGACCACTACCTGGCATGTAGCAAGCCCTCTAAGTGCTGGCTGTCACTTTAGTTTTTAATTTTTATTATTACCCTTCTGTGCAGACAGCTAATCCAGACCCTCTTGGCTGGGACAGGGGAAGCTACAGGGGCTTTGAGCACCATCCCGCCTTGTAGGAAAAGACACGCGTGAGGGGCTGAGGACGTGGGGAAAGTGATTGGGCCCAGATGGAGGCACCAAACGCCTTTCCTCAGAGCTGTTTTGTGTTGTCTTGAGTGCTTATCCTGAGCTGGCTGAGGCATCACTCTCCTGACCTTGTTAGACCCCATTCAACCCCGAAAGGGGGGTGTAGGGCTCAGAGATGGGAAAGGTCTTGGCTGAGGTCACACAGGCAGGACCCAGAGAGGCAGGATTTGAATCCAGGACTGCCTGATCTTGGAGCCTGAGCAAAGAACCCCTGCCTTTTGCTTTCTCGGGTCCCCACTTGGAGAGCGGTGCCGAGCAGGTGGCCTGTGCTTGAGACAGTCAACTCTGGAAAAACGCCCATGTTGGCATTCGGTTTGGCTTTGCCGCCACCCACGGTGACAGTCTGTACGGAGCGATCTGTGTCTGCCCGCCTCGCTCCAGCTCCAGGTCTCTCCGGGCCCATCTCCTGCCCCTGGGGCTGAAACTCTCTGCCTGCCCCTGCCGACTGCTCCAGACCACCCGTCACCCTCCTGGCCCCACCCTGGGTCCAGTGCCCTGGGAGCTGTGAGTTGTGAGACCGGGGAGTTCCTTCTGGAAGGTCAAGCATCTGATGATGCCTGGGAGGGGCTGCAAGCTCTAAGGGGCTGACCCGAGCACCCCCAGCACCCCCAGCGCTCTGACCCCTGACTGTGACCCCCATCCCCACCCGCAGTGCTCTGACCCCTGACTGTGACCCCCCCATCCCCCACCCCCAGTGCTCTGACCCCTGACTGTGACCCCCATCCCCCCACCCCCAGTGCTCTGACCCCTGACTGTGACCCCCCATCCCCACCTCCAGTGCTCTGACCCCTGACTCTGCCCCCCCATCCCCAGCACCCCAGGCCCATGAGCAGAATCCCTCTGGGCACCATGGGGGGACTGAGGAAGGGGTGGATGGGGCCCTGCCCTTAGAGGCTCACAGTCTGAGGCGGAGACGCAACCTTGTCCTTGCAGCTTTGTCTCCGGGGGAGGCAGGACACACACACTGGGACAAACAGCCTGAGGAGCCGCTCAGGAGCTCAGCGCTGGCCAGCGGGCAGGGCACACGCTCTGGGGTTTGACTGGCCCAGGCTTCAGCCTCTTTCTGCCACTTACGAGTAGGTGCCCTGAACCTCTCTGAGCCTCAGTTTCCCCATATGTAAAATGGGTGTGAGTGAGTGAAGCTGTGCAGTTGTGTTTGACTCTTTGCGACCCCATGGACTGTAGCCTGCCAGGCTCCTCTGTCCGTGGAGATTCTCCAGGCAAGAATGCTGGAGTGGGGTGCCATTTCCTTCTCCAAGAGATATTCCCGACCCAGGAATCGAACCCGGGTCTGCTGCATTGTAGGCAGACAGTTTACTGTCTGAGCCACCAGGGAAGTAAATGGGCGTTCAGTTCAGTCGCTCAGTCATGTCTGACTCTTTGCGACCCCCTGAATCGCAGCACGCCAGGCCTCCCTGTCCATCACCAACTCCCGGAGTTCACTCAGACTCATGTCCATCGAGTCAGTGATGCCACCCAGCCATCTCATCCTCTGTCGTCCCCTTCTCCTCCTGCCCCCAATCCCTCCCAGCATCAGAGTCTTTTCCAATGAGTCAACTCTTCGCATGAGGTGGCCAAAGTACTGGAGTTTCAGCTTTAGCATCATTCCTTCCAAAGAACACCCAGGGCTGATCTCCTTTAGAATGGACTGGTTGGATGTCCTTGTAGTCCAAGGGACTCTCAAGAGTCTTCTCCAACACCACAGTTCAAAAGCATCAATTCTTCGGCGCTCAGCTTTCTTCACAGTCCAACTCTCACATCCATATATGACCACTGGAAAAACCATAGCCTTGACTAGATGGACCTTTGTTGGCAAAGTAATGTCTCTGCTTTTGAATATGCTATCTAGGTCATAACTTTCCTTCCAAGGGGTAAGCGTCTTTTAATTTCATGGCTGCAATCACCATCTGCAGTGATTTTGGAGCCCCCCAAAATAAAGTCTGACACTGTTTCCACATCTATTTCCCATAAAGTGATGGTACCAAATGCCATGATCTTAGTTTTCTGAATGTTGAGCTTAAAGCCAACTTTTTCACTCTCCTTTTTCACTTTCATCAAGAGGCTGTTTAGTTCCTCTTCCCTTTCTGCCATAAGAGTGGTGTCATCTGCATATCTGAGGTTATTGATATTTCTCCTGGCAATCTTGATTCCAGCTTGTGCTTCTTCCAGCCCAGCGTTTCTCATGATGTACTCTGCCTATAAGTTAAATAAGCAGGGTGACAATATACAGCCTTGATGTACTCCTTTTCCTATTTGGAACCAGTCTGTTGTTCCATGTCCAGTTCTAACTGTTGCTTCCTGACCTGCATACAGGTTTCTCAAGAGGCAGGCCAGGTGGTCTGGTATTCCCATCTCTTTCAGAATTTTCCACAGTTTATTGTGATCCACACAGTCAAAGGCTTTGGCATAGTCAATAAAGCAGAAATAGATGTTTTTCTGGAACTCTCTTGCTTTTTCGATGATCCAGCGGATGTTGGCAATTTGATCTCTGGTTCCTCTGCCTTTTCTAAACCAGCTTGAAACAGCTTGAAAACGGGCGTAATTTGTAGAGCTGTTGTTTGCCACTCTGACTCTCTCGTTTGGCACCTGGCTTGCAGGGTCTTAGTTCTCTGACCAGGGATTGAACCTGGGCCCCCAGCAGTGGAAGCACTGAGTCCTAACCTCTGGACCATCAGGGAATTCCCTGAAGGGTTGTTGTTAAGATAAAATGGGAGATAACAGATGGCAAGGCCTAGCAGAGGAAGTGTTCAGTCAACAGTGTAAGGAAATCACTGTACACCAGACTATGCCGAGTAGGGCTGCTGGTTAGGTAACGGCCTAATGCAGCTGAGGCTGATCTAGGCAGGCTGCTTGGAGGAGGTGAGGCTAGATCAGGGTGTTCAGAGAAGTTGGGCTCTTGTTGCGCAGGCACACCAGCCCGGGGAGTGAGGGGCCAGGATTCGTGCTCGGGGCAGGCCCCTGGGGGGAAGGCTGTGCCTGCCATGCTATCTCCAGGGTGGGGCTGGAGCCTGGCCCGCCCCTTGCACTCAGCCCTGGGGCCCCGAGACGCATGGGGGAGGCCCGAGACGGCCCAGGGAAAGCATTACAAGGGCCTTCGGGCCTTGGTTGTGTCTCAGATCCTGCGTGTTTTCGAGAGGAGCCTCATCCTCTCTGGGCTGCTGGGCTGGAGCAGGGTGAAGCCTGGGACCACTGTGCCCCCCAGGGCATGGGCCCTGGGCAGACGGCAGGCACTGACTGATGGGCAGGGGCACCAAGGCCCAGCTCAGGGGCTGGAAGGCAGAGAGAGGAGTGCGGAGGGTTACGTGGCGGCCTCACCCCAGGCACGAGCGGAGAGGACCAGTGTGGGAGCTTTGCCGCAAAGGGTGAAGCATCGGGGGCAGCTGCCTGCGTGGCTGGACGCGGGCGGACTGAGGAGCCGGCATGGGAAGGCAGGGGGCACCTTGGCGTGCTGAGCAGCTCTGGTGGAGGCAGGGGATGGGGGGGATGGAAGGAGAGGATGGCGCCGCCCTGCAGGGCCAGAAGGCCCTGCTGTCACAGTGACCGGGCCTGTTCTGCGCCCGGCCCGTGGTGGAAGGGCAGTCAGAGAAGGGACCTCAGACTCTGGGTTCAGGGGAGTGGGCTGTGCACTGGGAAAGAGCAGGTGCCCCACGGCTCCCGTGGGAGAGGAAGACGCCCCCAGGAGCGCAGGCTGGGGGTTTCTGCAGGCTGTCCCCCAGCCCCCGCCTGCATGAAATGCTGTGTTTTTCCAGTTGCCTGTGGTGACGTGGCCTCTGGTCCCAGCTGGGCGAAGAGCAGCCTGTGATTTCCCTCGGGGCTGGTTCATTACCTGACGTCTCCATGGCAACCAGCCTGTGACATCACGGGGCCAGAGTCCTCAAGGGGAGAAGGCGGCTTTGGCAGAGGCGCCTGCACCCCTCCTGAGCTGGGGGGTAGGAAAGCTAAGGAGGGGCTGGGAGCAGGAGTCCAGGTCTGCACCACGTCGACAGATAGTCTTGTCCGAGTCCCATCTCCTCCAGGCTTCAGCATTACTTGCCATCTCCCCTCGTTTCCACTCTGTGGTCCCAGTTTCCGAGCAGCTTCTGGCAACGGGCAGGGGCCTGGAGGGAGCCCTGCACCCTCGGGAGTTCCCGGGGCAGCTGGTAGCTAGTGTCACCCGGCCTGAACATTGGAGGCCCTGGCTGGTGGGTGCAGGACCCTCAGAGGTCCTTTCAAACTTTTCTGACTGGACCCATAAGAATAAATGTGCTTTGTATTATAACCCAGGACACACACATAGAAAATCCTTACTGTATACACACGGGTGTCTTTGCAATTCAAAAGAGGCTTCACGAAATAAGGCTTAGCCTGATTGTGCAGTGAGTTCTGATATTTTTCTGTTCTACCCCATTCTGTTTCATTCTTTTAAAATACGACCTAGGAAATTGCTTGCTTGACCCACTGAAGGTTTCCACCTGCCCTCCGCCTGGTTTGAACACCAACTCTGAAGGGCCTGGAACATGGCGTCTGTACACTGGAAAGTCTGAGGGCCAGTGAGGCACAAGATCTGCCCAGAGTCACACGGCCAGAGCTGAGGGTAAGGAGCACAGTGCGTTGCACGCTCCGGGGGCACACGGCCCCATCCTCATGGCCCTGCACTGCCCCACTGCTCCTAGCGCCCGGGTCACTGAGCTCTGGATCCAGGGCTGGAGCTTCACCTGACTCCACTTCCCTTTTCTCCAGTCCCTGCCCCAGACGGTCTCACTGAACCGCCCCGACCTGCCAGCCCGTAACACCCTTTGAGCAGATCACAGAACCCTCTCGCCTCTTCTGGACATAAGTCCAGTCCATCCAGTTCAGATGACAGCTTTCCTCTCCCGTCCCATCTGACCCTCCCCTCATCCCCTGTGGCTGAGGCTTGTTCTTGTTTTGTTGCTAAATTGTATCTGACTCTTTGCGACCCCATGGACTGCAGCATGCCAGGCTTCCCTGTCCATCACAAACTCCCAGAGCTTGCTCAAACTCATGTCCATCGAGTCCGTGAGCCCATCCAACCATCTCATCCTCTGTCATCTCCTTCTCTTCCCACCTTCAATCTTTCCCAACATCAGAGTGTTTTCCAACGAGTCAGCTCTTTGCATCAGGTGGCCAAAGATTTGGAGTTTCAGCTTCAGCATCAGTCCTTCCAGTGAATATTCAAGACTGATTTCCTTGTATTCCAAGGGACTCTCAAGCGTGTTCTCCAGCACCACAGTTTGAAAGCATCAATTCTTTGGCGCTTGGCTGGCCGTACCCAAGGGTCATGGTCTGCTCTTTGCTCTGCTGGCCCCTCTCTCCTTTGGGTCCCATTCTCCTGCGGCATGCTGGAGTTGGGCACAAAAAACTTGAGAAAAAATGGGGCAGAGACCATTTTGTATTTGTATCTATCTGGAGCTCTAACAGTCTCCCTCGGCTACCCCTGGCTCACTGGTGACTCCTCTGTGTGGTTAGCACCCAAATGTTCATTCCTTCCTTCTTACATCGAATATTTAACGAGCACCTACAGTGTGCCAGGCCCTGGGCAGGTGCTAGGGCCATTGTGGCAAATAAAACAGACAGAGTCTCAGCCCTCCCAGAGCGCGTGTTTTAGGGGAATCCATGAACAAGGAAACAGACACACGCTTTGTGGAGTGATGGGTGTAAAACAGGGTGAGGGGCTGGAGAGGCGTGGGTGTCCTGTTAAATGAGACAGTTGGGGAGGCCTCACTGAGGTTATAGCATCTGAGCAGAGACCTGGGCGGAGTGAGGCATGAACCGTGTGCATGGGGAGAGAGTCCCAGGTGGAGGAAAGAGCGGCCGGCTCACAGGATCTGATGCAGGAACGCCTGGAGTGAAGGGGCAGAGGAAGGCTGGGGGTGGGTGGTGGCCAGGGTCTCCCAGGTTAGCACGGGAGATTCTCCAAGCCCATGGCAGTGGAAGGGGGTGGGCCCATCATGGGAGATCTGATCTGGTCTGACCTCTTCATCCCCTGTTCAACTCGCTTTTCTCCCTACAGTGGTCCATCTTCCATCCTCTTGGGGCTGGGATCCCATTGCCTGCAAGTGGCCCTCTTAGGGGGCACCAGCAAGACACACCTGGCCCCTCTGTGTCTGCCTGAGCCGTGACAACACAAACCTTGCCTTACTGGAGGTGGGAGGGCAGGCTGCCCCTGCCCCAGTCATGGACATCCAAGCAGGGAGGGGTGAAGTGGGCAGATGTGGTGGCCTCTCCTCTGCAGGCTTCCCAGATCTCTGCAAGTGTGTCCCTGACATCCCCTCATTCAGCCTGTGGGGAGAAACGGGTAGAGTCAGAAGACGCTTGCTCCTTGTGGTGGGGGGGCAGGAACTATGACAAACCTACACAGCATATTCAAAAGCAGAGATAATCACTTTGCCGACGAAGGTCCGTACAGTCAAAGCTATGGTTTTTCCAGTAGTCATGTATGGGTGTGATTTTCATTCTTTATGTGATTCTCCATAAAGAATGTGCAGTGCCAAAGAATTGATGCTTTCAAACTGTGGTGTTGAAGACTCCTGAGAGTCCCTTGGCAGCAAGGAGATCAAATCAGTCCATCCTAAAGGAAATCAGTCCTCAATATTCATTGGAAAACTGATGCCGAAGCTGAAGCTCCAATGCTTTGGCCACCTGATGTGACGAGCTGACTCCTTGGAAAAGACTCTGATGCTGGGAAAGATTGAAGGCAGGAGGAGAAGGGGATGACAGAGGATGAGACAGTTGGGTGGCATCACCGACTCAATGGACATGAGCTTGAGCAAACTCTGGGAGACAGTGAAGGACAGGGAAGCCTGGTGTGTTGCAGTCCATGGGGTCCGAAGGAGTTGGACACGACTGAGTGACTGAACAACAAGAGTCAGAAGGGGGTTGACGGCTGGGGCGGCAGAGCTGGTTTCAGCTGCTTTGAAGAGGGTGTTCGCTCCCCCCACTCCACGTCCACCCTCTGAGTGGTTTTCTTCAAAATCGGGGCCCTGAAAGCCTCCTGGGTCTTAGCTTTGGATCCTAGTAGACAATTCCTAAGGAACGAGAACCACCTCCCTCAGTTGCCCGTTTTACAGATACGGAAGTGGAGGCTAGGAGAGGTGAAGTCACTTGTTCAGGGCCCACGGGAATAAAGGGATTTGAACTGGACAGTCTGGCACCAGAGCCTCAGCCAGCTGTCTTCAGGGCAGTTCCTCGGGAGCCGACCCTGAAACTGGGATTTGGGTGCGACTGGAATGTGAAGGGAACCTTCCAGATGAAACCAGTGCAGAAGTGGAGAGAGCGGGGCGGAGGAGACGTAGCCAGGAGAGGTGTCCGTTGTCTTGCAGGGGTGGTTTCAGCCTGATCCCACCGGGGACTCGGATGAGAGTGAAGCTCAGAGTTTTCCCACCCGGAATAAAGTACCTGGGGCCCTGCCCCTCCAGTCACGGGCGAGGGCCGCTCCGCTGGGAGCAGCATTGCTTCTTGGCTAGTTTCAGCCCAGTTGCCCTTGGGCAGCCGTCTAGGAAGAGCCTCAGGAGCTGCCTGGTGGAAGCCCAACCCGCGGGGCGGGGACTGTGGGCGACAGAAGCAGATGGGGGTCCATGGGGCCTGGGGGGGCTGGGTGGGGCACCCGCAGCCTCCCCTGCCTGCTTTCCCTCCTCGTTAACCCCGATCTCTGAGTCTCCAGTTCTGCCCACTCTCCTCCGCCCAGCCCTGCCTTTGGGGTTGCCTGGCGCCTCCCATCTCCAGCCTCAGACCCTCTCTGGCCTCCGCCTCCTCCAGGAAGCCGCATCTGTGTCCACGCCATCCGTTCGTCTGCTTCTGTCCAGGCGGCTCCCAGCCAGAAAGGGTGATGGGAGTCAGTGCCCAGGGCAGGACAGTGGAAGCCCGGACAAGCGTCCTACAGAGGCTCCCCTCCCGGCATCGCCCCAGACGCTCCTTCCAGACTCCATGGCTTGGCTCAAGCCCCGCCCGCCTCACCCCCTCCCCGCCCTCCTCACCCCCCTCCCCTCCCCACCTCACCCCCTCCCCTCCCCACTTAACCCCCCTCCCTTCCCCCCCTCACCCCACCCTCCCTACCATCCCTCCCCGCCCTCCTCACCCCTTCCCCTCCCCACCTCACCCCTCCCCTCCCCCCAATCCCTCCCTGCCCACCTCACCCCTCCCCGCTCGCCTCACCCCCTCCCCACCATCCCTCCCTGCCCGCCTCACCCCTCCCCTCCCCACCATCCCTCCCCACTCGCCTCAATCCCTCCCCACTTGCCTCAACACCTCCCCGCCCGCCTCACCCCCCCCTCCCCACCATACCCCTCCCCTCCCCACCATCCCTGCGCCCACCCAAACCGTCCACCTCCAGACACCCCCTCCTGGCCAGCTGCCCCATCAGCGCTCCCATGCAGCCCCTAGTCCCCACCGAAAATCATCACAACTCCTCCTGTGCTTTGCGAGAGGAAGAGCCTCGGCATCAGATCCGCAGGGTTCAGGTCCTGACCGCCCGTGGAGGGCCGTGTGCCTGGGGCTCTGACCGCCCCCACCTGCCCTGGGTTTCCTCACCTGCCAGGCTGACCACGGAGCCCCCTCTCTAGGTCATGGTGAGGACTCTGCGACCACGCCCGGACAGGAGGGTGAAGAGAACAGCAGTCGGCGGGTGCTGGCGTTCCTGCCGCTCAGCCTTGGGTTTGAGTGAGGGGCTTTGCAGGGCTTCCTGCATGTAACTGTGAGCTCCCTGAGGGCAGGGACAGAGTTGATCCCACCTCGGTCCCCAGGTGCCTGCACAGTGTAGACGTCCAGGAGATGGGTGCTCAGTGGCTGAAGGAATAAATGGCTACATGGGTGAATGAATGAATGATCAGTCTACAGCTCTTCATATAACTGGACTTTTCTGGATACCCAGACCTCAGCTCTGAGCAGCTCTCAGAGCTTGTGAGTTCTGGGTTAACAGTCTGTCTCACTTACTAGAATGTCAGCTCCACGAGGGCAGAGAAATCATCTCTGTCTTTTTTTTTTTTTTTGGATCATGCTGCACAACATACGGGATCTTAGTTTCCCAGCCAGGGATCAAACCCACGCCCCTTGCAGTGGAAGTGCAGTTTTAACCACCAGACCACCAGTGAAAGAAAGTAAAAGTGAAGTCGCTCAGTCGTGTCCAACTCTTTGTGACCCCATGCACTGTAGCCCACCAGGCTCCTCAGTTCATGGAATTCTCCAGGCAAGAATACTGGAGTGGGTAGCCGTTCCGTTTTCCAGGGGATCTTCCTGACCTCAGGATCGAGCCCAGGTCTCCCACATTGTGGGCAGATTCTTCGCCATCTCAGTCGCTGGGGAAGCCCAGGCTTCACCACTGTGTCCCTAGTACTCAGAACAGTGGCGGCACATAGTAGTTGCTCAACTAATACCGTTCAGTTAATAGAAGAGTAAGTAGCACATTAATCGGATAAAGTGTTCCCTGTCATCCTGGGGGACTGGAGGATTCCTCTTGGTTAGACCAAGGATTTAGTCCAGCAATTCTAGTTGCTTGGTTCAAGGTGTTCACTCCCTCAGCAATGACTGTGAACCTAGTATGTGGTAGGCCCTGATGATTCGTCAGTGGCGGGCTGATCTGGCCCTCCCACACGTAAGTACTTTTACCAGACGGTAGACGTCATCCCCCAGGTATTTACAGAGCACCTATTAAATGCAGGTGCTGTGGACGCAGAGCCCCAAGCAGAGCTGCCATGGGCTCCACCCTCGCGGCACTCACATTTGTTGTGGGGGGAGAGGCTGGACACTTAAATAAACACAAATATCGGGGTGATGACTGTGGGGGGGTGACTGGTGGCCGACATGGCAACAGGGAGGTGGCCAGGGACGGCCTCTCTTGAGCTGAGCGCTGGATGATGAGGTTCCAGAGGATCTGGGGAACGAGTGTTCCAGGCACGGGGGGGACAGCAAGGATGAAGAGCAGGCCTGGCCATTTGAGGAGCAGCACGGAGCGGAGTGCCGAGGACAGTGAGCGCGGGCGTGGGCCGGGGACTGTGGTCAGAGTGGGCCGGCTGGAGGCCCCCAGGCTGCGAGGCTGGAGCTGGCTTTGACCCTAAAGGTGATGGAAGGGAGGGAGCCGGGCAGATGGAGACAGCCTGACCGGGTGTGATGTCTGTGCTGCTGGTGGAGAATGGATGGCCAGCAGGGGAGGGAGGAGGAAGGCGACAGCTCTTGCGGGGCAAAGCGAGAGGCAGCAGTGCTGATGGAGAGGGCTAACTCTGGGGCAGAGGCCAGAGAGAGGGCCCAGGGGGCTTGCTGGGTGATGGATGGGCTTGGTGGAAAGAGTTGGGGAAGCAGGACTCCAAGAAAGTGCCTGGGTTTTTCATTGGGATAGCTGGGTGGACCATCGCATCATTTTCTAAAGCTGGGGAAGGAAAGGAAGATGGATTGTGGCTCACAAATTCCATTTTGCCTGCGTTTGCTTGACATGCTTAGTGGGCAACCATGTAGGGAGCTGGAAATTCAGTCAAGAGCTCCAGCAAAGTCGGGGCTGGAGGCATAAATGTGGGTGTCAGCTGCAGGGGTGAGACCTCCTGGCAGAGGGGAGAAGGGAGGTGAGAAGGGGCCTGGAATGAGCGGTGGGTCGGCTCCGGGGTTGAGCAGAGGAGGAGGAAGAGGAGCGGCCGTGGAGGTGGGGGGTCAGGAGAGGGTGTGGCTGGAGGGGGGGCACACTCGTGCCTGCTGGGGGGCCGCCTAGGACGGGCCAGAGGTTCCCTCTGAGCTTTCTGGCCACTTGCCAAGGGCTGTCTCAAGGAAGGCTGGTTGGAACCGGTGCAGGAGAACAGGAGAAGACGGGGAGTAGAGGCTGGAGACAGCTCTAAGTTGGGGGCAGAGGCTTAAGCAAGGAGCGGAGGGACAGGGGTTGGGAGAATGTCTTCCAAGGGTGGAGAGGCTTGGGTTGCCAGGACGGGAGGGGCTGGGGGCCAGCCCAGTGCTGAGGGGACCCCACGCGGCAGGAGACAGGAGAGGCGATGCCAGCAAGAGCCCTTGAGCCCAGAGGCAGCGCAGCCACACCGGTGGGCCGACTCTGGGGAGAGAGACTCGGACAACATGGGAAGAGAGAGCACGGGGCCCCGGAGGAGAGCAGGCACAAGACCCCAGTGGACGGGCTGGGCTTGGACTGGGCGGACGGTTCTTCCTTTGTCACAAGAGGGAAAGTGGACGGTGTGGCATGCGGGCGGGGCAGTAATTTGAGGCAGAGAGAATGGGTGATACCTGCCGAAGGCCCCTGGATTGCACTGAGAGCCGGAGAGGAGCCGGCAGTAGGGTGCAGGGACCCACAGGGGTGTCAGTGTGAAAGTTCGAGAAGGGAAGAGGAGCAAGTGGTCAGCCTCACAGGATGCAAACTCTCAGGAATCAGAGACACGTAGAGGGATCCCTGGGTAGACCGGTGGGCACCAATTTAACTTGACACCCGTGACTTCCCCCGGCAGCCAGCAGCTCTGAGGGTCCCCACAAAGCGGGCGGAGGGTTAGGCCAAAACAGGGTTAAGAGAGGCGAGTCAAGGACATCTGCAGAGGAGACCTTTAAGGATATGCCAAGGAGTCTAGGTGGGGCACAGAGGGAAGCGGGGACATGAGTGTCTTACAAAAGACAGGCGAACAAACGGATTGGAGGTCTCCGTGAGGTCAAGGAGTTGCGGGAGTGTGAGGACTAGAGGTAGTAAAAATGGAGTAACGAGGAGAGGGCAGGCAAATCCCACTGGTGGGATCTGGCTGGACTCCTCACCTGCTGTGGGCCTGAGTCTGTGTTCTTTTTCTTTTTTTAAATTTTGTTTACTTGGCTGTGTCGGGTCTTACTTGCGGCACGCGGGATCTTTTGCTGCACTGCGCCAGCTTAGTTACTCCAGGGTGTGTGGGATCTTAGTTCTGTTATCAGGGATTGAACCTACATCCCCTGCATGGCAAGGCAGATTCTTAACCACTGGACCACCAGGGAAGTCCCTGAGTCTGTCTTCGATGAAATGATGTAATAATAAAGTAACGCCATCTCTCTGAACTGGCTTGTAATCAAGAGAGCTCTGGGCTCGTGTCTTCCTTTTTTCCAGATTTGCTCACAAGTGCCCACAAGGACTGCCCCATGCCCCAGGGCACGGCCCCCCTGAACCCAGACTTGCCCTCCATCGTGGCTCCAGACCATGTCACTGGCAAGGTAACTGGTCATGCTTCGTCCCCCTGGTTCCTGGGCTGTGCCCTGGAAGCAGAAACTGTTTCAGCCTCCTTCTCTCCCCGCTGGGCCTGGCTCCTTCCTGCAGGGTCAGGCCACCCAGGGTTGTATTCAGCTGATGAAGCTCTGAATGGAGCGGGGCATCCAGGCCCTGAACCTGGTCTATATAGATAAGAGTCCCATCATGAAGGGTCTCCCACCCAGATTCACTCAGTCCTGCAGAAAAGATATTGTTACGAGCCCACGACTCCTTGGCCGCCTGCACTGCAGGCTGGGGAGTAAAGGAATGAGTCCTCAGTTCAGACAGATCAAGCCGAACTTGTTAGGGGCCTCAAATCTGGTGCACAATTTTGACTTTTGCCCCAGAAGCTGTGGCCTGAACTGACAAGTTGATATATATATCACAAATCTATATATATGATATGTATATCATAAACAAGTGTGTACACACACACACACACACACACACACGATTGCCAAGTGGCGCTAGTGGTAAGGAAACTGCTTGCCAATACAAGTAGACGTAAGAGGCGTGGGTTTGATTCCTGGGTCTGGAAGATCCCCTGGAGAAGGGCATGGCGACCCACTCCGGTCAGTACTCTTGCCTAAAGAATCCCATGGACAGTGGAGCCTGGTGGGCTACAGTCCATAGGGTTGCAAAGAGTCAGACATGACTGAAGCTACTTAGCACGTAATTATGTTGTTTAATCTGTAAGTCATATCTGACTCTTTTTGACACCATGGACCAGAGCACCAGGACCCATGGCTCCTCCACCCGTGGGATTGCCCAGGCAAGAATACTGGAGTGGGTTGCCATGCCCTCCTTCAAGGGATCTTCCTGACCCAGTGATTGAACCCGCATCTCCTGCACTGGCAGGCGGATTCTTTACCACTGAGCCACCTGGGAAGCTCAGTGGTAAAGAACTGGTGTGTGTGTGTGTGTGTACATATGTATATATAGAGAGAGCCCACACACCACGTGCTCAGTGTTGTGCCGGCACTTTGCCTACATTATGACGTTTACGCTTCCCCACAGCCTGTGGGATGAACGGCACTGTCCCATCTTACAGAGGTGCACAGTAAGGCTCTGGGATGTGAGGTGACTAGTCCAGGGATGTCCAGGAGAAACGGCAGAGTCACAGTCTGAGCCCAGGCCTGCTTGGTCCCCCACGCCCGCTGTCTCTCCTGCAGAGTCATGGTCGCCCCGTACCCACCCGCTTCTCTCTGCATGCCAGGGGACAGGAGGGCATGCCCCAGGAGCAGGCAGACCCCTGCTCAGTCAGGGAGCACCGCCCCCTGGGGCTGCAGGAGCTGTGCCCTCTGCCGGCACAGCGTGCCCGGCCCAGCCTGTTCCTTTTTCCCCTCTTGTTGCAGGACAAACGGATGGATTTCTGTTGGGATCCTTGGCAGGTGAGTGCGCTCGCCCCTCCCGCAGTCTGGCCAGCCCCAGCTTGGGCACACAGCGCTGCCAGCCCTGGGGGGGTCTGATGGACACAGGGCTGGGGAAGGTCCTGTGGGGGTTGGCAGGACCGCCCAGGACCTGGGGAGGGTGGGTAGTGGGGTGGGAGGGGTGGGGAGTCATCTTGCCCATCTACCCCCTTGCTCACCCCGCTCCACTTCCTACAGAGGTGCTTCCAGACCACCAATGGCTACCTGTCCAACTCCAGGTCCTGCTCCAGCAACTACAGCGTGGCAGCCCTGGCCACCTCGTCCCTCGTGGGTGAGCTCTGGCTGCCCCCTCCTGCCCTGGGAATCTGCACAGCGTCCCCTAGCCACTGGCGGTGGGAAGGTCAGGGCAGAATTGCAGCTGGAGGGACTGCAGCCCTGTTGGACGCAAGAGTTTTCTAAGCGCCCCGCTCCGTGCGGGACTCTGCAGGACTTGGGGGTTCCTGCCCCTCGGGGGGGTTCAGTTGCTGGGTTCTCCTGAAGTTCTGGGTGTCTCCCCGGTGGTCTCCCTGCCTCTCTGCAGCACATAAAGCAGCCAACGTGTGATGGGTCCCCTAGAAGCAGAGCCGAGAGGGGCGCTGCGCCGGGGATTCACAGAGGGGTTGTTCTCGAATGAACCCTTCGGGGAGCGAGGCGGGCAGGGCAGGGGCGGGGCTCGGGGCGGGGCTCGGCGGAGGGCCGCTTGCAGGTCTCCTCTCTCCCAGCCTGACCCACAGAACCCGCGGCTCCGAGGCCGTGGCTGATTTCACACGGCTCCTCCTTCCGTCAGTGTCGGCTGCCACTCGGGAGGACTCCCAGCTTCCGGGCCTCTCTGGGTGAGGCAGTTCCCGTCAACCAAGGGCAAGGCTCCCGAGGGTGCAGGTGTGAGCACAGGTGTGAGCACAGGTGTGCTCCCGCGGTGCCCGCAGCAGCAGGGGGTGGTCGCCCCGGCGCGGGGCCTTCCGGGCTCTGCTCAGCCGGCTCTGCTCACAGGCTGCTACATCCTCAGCCCCTCGCAGCCCCCCCGAAGCTGCCCCCTATTTCCTCCACCCGAAATCCCTTCCCTCCGCCTCACCTGCCCCTCGGGGGCTACTGAACCACCCCCTTCAGAAACGTCCTCCGGTTGCCAGCGCTCCCCAACCTGGGGGCCTCCACCTTCTTTCCTACCTTCATCTTTCCCATTCTCCCAGAGTTTTGTCTCAGCTTCTTTCATGGATGCCTTCCTTCCTTCTTTCCTTTCTTTTTCTAAAGCAAGTCAACATTAGCTTTTTTTGAATTATTATTTTTAATTATGTATCTGTCTATCTGTTTGGCTGTGCCAGTTCTTAGTTGGGTCGTGAGGAAGCTCAGCTGTTGCATGTGAGATCTAGTTCCCTGACTGGGGATTGAACCTGGACCCCCTGCATTGGGAACGTGGAGTCTTAGCCACTGGACCACCAGGGAAGTCGCCCTTCTTTCTTAAATATTGCTTTTCCTCATGTCCTGCTTTCTGGGACCAGTGATCCGCAGATCTTTGTTCTCAGCCTGGGTTCGAGAAGATACTGGGGATCGTCCTTGACAACGTGTTGTCCATCAGCCTGCTCATCCAGCTGGCCTGCTCCTGAGAGCCCCCCAAGCCCTGCTCCCCATCTCCTCACCCTGTCCGGTCCCTCTTTGACCCCCTTCAGTGGCCCCTAAGGCCCACCCTTGGCCCCAAGTCCTCCAGGGAGGACATTCTTCCTCAACGGCGGGCACACCCTGTGCTGCTCTCCTGCTCGTCACCGAGCCGTCGCCGTAAGGACAGGGCTGGTCCGCCCCAGTCTGGACTGTGTTGAGCTTCCCAGACTCTTGCGCCACCCTGTTCCCAGGGTTGCCCTGTGGGTTGCCCCCTGGTGGTCCTGGAGCCACGCCAGACTCCTCTATGCCTTTATTCTCTTCTCATCTCTGAAATAGCCTCCAGCCTTGCCTCTTTTTATCCAACCCAAACTGCCTTCAAAGGCTGCCTCCAGCCCACCTCTCCCAGGAAGCTGTCCCTGCCTGCTGCAGGCCTCGCCCTGGGAAGAGCAAGCAGTGTCTAGGCACAGAAGATGCTGTCCCCTAGCTTGTTAACTGCTGGAGGAAGGGACAGCTGGTGGGTCTTGAAGGATCCACGAGTGAATCTCCTTGAGCAAATGGGTGTGAACTTGGTCAGAAGAGAGCAAGGGGTGTGGCAGGTCTGGAGAAGAAGGGCCAGGTGGGCGGGAGCACTGCCTAGGAGCAGACCGCTGGGAGGACGTGGGGCCTGCAGGTGGGTGGGGAACGTCTGTGCAAGGGGACCTCGGGGTTTGGGAGGGTGTGGGCAGGCGGGGCGTGAGGAGCGGGGAGGGTACGGGCACTGCGGGTGGGACTCTGAGGACACGGCTCTGGAGGGACATGGGGTACAGGGCACTGGACCGGCTGGAGGTTCTGGGAGGGCTGGGGCTGGCTCAGCCGCCCTCAATCTCCGCAGGAGTGGTGCAGAGCATCAAGGACCACATCACAAAGCCCACGGCCATGGCCCGCGGCCGCGTGGCCCACCTCATCGAGTGGAAGGGCTGGAGCGTGCAGCGGGCGGGCTGGGAGCTGCCCCCGGCCGCCGACGAGGAGCCTTACTGCCGCCTCCCGGATGAGCTTCGCGAGGCCCGCTTTGCCGCAGGTCAGCAGGGGCGGGGGCTGGGGGATGAACTGGCCGGGTCTGGTCTTGAGAGGCCCTGGGGTACCCCCTGTGTGTTGTCGGGGCGTGCTCAGTCGCTTCAGTCATGTCCAGCTCTCTGTGACCCCATGGACTGTAGCCCGTCAGGCTCCTCTGTCCATGGGATTTTCCAGGCAAGAATACTGAGTGGGTTGCCATTTCCTTCTCCAGGGGATCTTTCCGACCCAGGGTTTGAACCTGCATCTCTTATGTCTCCTGCATTGGCAGATGGGGTCTTTACCACTGGTCTGAGCAGGGAATTACAGTGCTGAGTGTGGGGGCATTGATGGGAAGTCCGATCCCCTGGGCCATGGATGGGCAGCCTCGAGAGCCAGCATGTGGTGCCCACCCACCCGTAACTTCTGCGCCCCTGCCGAGCTGGGTCCATCCCCACAGGGGTTGCTGAGCAGTTTGCCATCACGGAGGCCACACTGAGCGTCTGGTCCTCGTTGGACGATGGAGAGCTGGGCCTGGAGAGCGGCCCCGCGGACATCCTGCAGCTCCAGGGTACGGCCTGGGGGCCGGGGTGGGATGCCGCGGAGCCGGCGTGCAGGCCTGCTCTGCTACCTGTGCCCTGGGACCTCAGAGAAGCCCCCCGACCCTCAGCCTTAGGTTTTCTTCATCTGAAAAAGGGGGCTGGTGATCCTTGCCCTGCCCATTGCCCTGGAGCGCCATGAGCATAAAGGGGATGACAGATAGAGAGGTAGGCGATAGGTCAGATGAGGGACGGAGAGATGACAGTAAGTAGGTGGCAGACAACGTGCATCAGGTGCTCACTGTGCCAGGCACTTTACACATGTTATTTCGATTTATCCTGTGATACTCTGAGAAGCAGAGCGGCTATTATCTCCATTTCACAAATAGGGGAAACTGAGGCATCAGGAGACTTGCCTCAGACACTTCCCTGGTGGTTAAAACTCTGCGTTTTCACTACAGGGGACATGGCTTTGACCCCTGGTTTGGGAACGAAGGCCCTGAATGCTGCATGGTGCAGCCAAAAGGAGACTGGCCTCAGACTGTGCTGTGTGCTAGTTGCTCAGTCGTGTCCGACTCTATGTGACCCCATGGACTGTAGCCCTCCAGGCTCCTCTGTCCATGGGATTCTCTAGGCAAGATTACTAGAGTGGGTTGTCATGCCCTCCTCCAGGGGATCTTCCCAACCCAGGGATGGAACCCGGGTCTCCCACACTGCAGGCGGTTCTTTCCAGCTGAGACACCAGGGAAGCCTCAGATTACACACGCTGAAAGCATCAGGATCTGAACCTCAACCTCAGGCACCATCAGTCACCTCTGTAGATACCCCGTTACCCCTGAGGGCTTCCTGGGTGGAGCTCGCAAACCCACTGTGTGCTCCTCCTCCTGACATGAGCAAGGGGAGGGGCTGAGGCCTGGGGAGAGCACTGGTCAGCCCAGTTCTCAGAGCACAGAAGGATTTGAGGCCAGCAGGCTGGCTCCAGAGTCTGTTGTTAACCATGCCGCTCACTGCCACCACCACGCCATCACCCAGGGAGAAACAGGCTCAGAGGGTCAGTGACATGACCGAGGCCACACAGCTTGGTGCTGATAAAGCAGGATTCCGAGGCAGGTCCTCTGCCGCTGGCCCCCACCTCCTACCCTGGGGAAGGCGAGGGGCAGGGCCTTCCCAGCTCCATCCTCACCCCCACCCCCCGTTGCTTTTGCAGACCTGGGGAGTGTCTACCTTCAGGACAGCCTTCTGAGTGTCCGCTCGCAGGACGACAGTCTTCTGGCCTTCTCCTCCCCCGACGGCTGGCCCTCCCCTGACGAGCCCCCCAGCCCCGGATGGTAGCTCTGGCCGCGGCTCCCAGGGGCCCTGGGCCTGAGGCGGGGCCGGACCGCAGGGCCCCCTCCGCTCCGGGGACGGCGGCCTGCCCTCTGAGGAGGAGGATGAGGTGTTCTACAACTGAGGAGGGCCAGGCCGCTCCCGCTGTGGCCCAGCAGGCAGCCCAGAGCCATCAGGACCCAGGGCGCTGGGTGGGCGTTTTGTGACCCCTCGGGGTAGGCGCGGGGTTGGGGCGGCACTCCTGTGGAGTGTGCCTCCTGGACATCCCCTGCCTCCCCCATGGGAGCCGTGATCCCCTTCCCCCTCTCTACCTGGCTCAGGAGGGCGCCTTCCCTGAAGGGTGTCTGCCATGGGCAGGCTCGAGGACTCTCAGCAGACACCCGGGCAGACTGCCCAGAGGAGCCTACAGCTACGCAAGGGCGTGGGGACCCCGCTCAGCCCCAGGCTCAGCCCTCCGCCCTCTGCCTGTGCTCTGGCCCCATCAGAGGCGGCGGCCCCTCGGGGTGCTGACCCCTGCTTCTCGGGGCGCTGACCCCTGCTGCTCAGCGCTCTTCACGGGACTCTGTCTCGGGGTGTTTGTTGGCCCCTCACTCTCCAGATCCACTCCCTGGGGCCCTGCTTCCCCTCCTCACACCCCCTTCCACCTCCAGGAAGGTTCTCGGCAGACATTAAAGTGGTGGATTCTCCATGGATGACCTTGGCCTGGTCTCTGCAGGGGATGGCATGTCCTTCGGCTCCCAGCTCGCGAGAGAGGGCCCTGACCCCTCAACACAAAGACTACCGGTCACCCTGCTGCTGGTGGCCAGGATGGTCCCCATGGAGGAGACTTAAGGCTCTGTGGACCATGAGGAGCCCCACCTGGGGACCCTGCTTTGTCAGCCCCGGCTCAGCCAAGGAGGAGGCTGAGGCTGGAGTGGAGGTAACTGAGTCACAGGGTCATGTGTACCCATGAGGACAGGCTTCATAAGACCCAGTGGGAGCCCGCTCTCCCCCATAGCTCCCTGCCAGGAAGGGGGCACAAGGAGTGGGGGTCCAGGGTCCAGGCCTGGAATGCCCATGCAGCCACCTGGGGACCCCCGAGAGCTCACTCGGGGTTGGCGCAGGTGAGCCGCTAAGGAGGCGAGACACCTGGATGCTGAGATGAGCGCGGAGCGCAGCTCTGGGAACCGGCTTTATTTGCCTTGGAAGCCTCCTGTTGGGAGTCACACAACCCCCAGAGGGCACCTGTGCCTGCCCTTGCTGACAGAGGACACCAGGCTCTTCATCTGTGAATCGGATGCTTTCTTGCAGTACCCACCACATGGCTGCTTTCTGCTGTCTCACATCCTGAGCTCCCAGGGTGGGGTTTGTCCTTCAGGACATGTGGCACTTGTCCCACGAGGATGGGACATGGCGACCGTGGTAGGTCAGTGATAGGTCAGCCGCCTGTTTCGCTGAGGAGTTGAGCTGGGCTGGAGGGGAGGGGTGTGCTGTCGTGGGGACACAGGCAGGGTCTTTGTGCTGCTTCCTTCACGGGGTAGCTGAGTGGCTCTGTTTCATCCTGCCAGGCTGGCTCACTTTGGGGCCTGAGGGTTTGTCAGCTTGGAAATCGCTTTCTCCAACTAGAACAGAGACCAGAGAGAGGGAGAGTGAAGAAGAGACTGAAGATGGAGGCTGCAGTATAGTCTGCCTCCTCTGAGGGCTGATTTTGGAGTGAGTTTTAGAGCCAGTGCCTCTCTACTGCATAAATGGGATCACAGAGGCCCAGAGGTAATGGCAGGGCCGGCCAGTGGCTGCAAGATAAGGTAGGCGTAGCTGGACCGAGTGGCCGGCTCATCAAAGTCCCACGAGGCCCCTCCCCATGTGACGGCGGTTACTGGTCCCCCCGCCCCCACCCCCAGCTGCTCAAGCTTGGCTGCTCCCCTTTGTTTCACCCTCGGGGCCACGGTACCTCCACCCAAGACACGAAGCCCACAGCTCTGCCCTGAGATGTCACGAAGAGGGACTGAAGATTCAACAGCTCGAAGAGGTTGTGTGCCTGCAGGAGAGGGGTTAGGAAATGCTGGAGGACCGGCTCCCACCTCAGTTTCTTCCCAGCCTGTGAGTCCTGCGCAGAGATGAAGGCCCTGGCCAGCCTCTGTCCCGGGGTGCTGCCCCCGCTCCCCCTGCCCGCCCCGCTGCTTCCGAGCGGATTCTGAGCTGTTTCTCAGCCTGGAGGGCTGGGCAGTTGGGATGGGCCTGCAATGTCCACTATGACCACCAGGGGTCCCCAGAGTCCACACAAGGGACCAGTGGGCCTCACCACTCAGGATCATCCAGCATCAGCCGTGGACACAGGGGTTGAGCCACCTTTAGGCCCCCAACACGCTCTGTCCCTCCATGGCCCCATGTGCCAGGCTCTGTGCTTGCAGCGGGGAGGGACCAGCAGTCAGAGTGATTAAGTAATTTGCCCAAGATCACACGGGCAGAATGTGGGAGACCTGGAATTGAAACCCACGTGTGCCTTGATGAAAGACAAACTTCTAACCACTATTTCTGTCCGTCCAGAGTCTTCAGCTTCCTAAGCTCTCCCTTTCCCCGAGTCTGTGTCCCAACAACCCTGGGACTGAGGGGTAGAGAGGTGGGGACTGCACGTGCCTTCCACAGCGGGGAGGTAGACGCAGGAGGAGCAGAGCACACTGTGTGTCGAGGACTCGAAGCTGAGTTTCCCTCTCAGGTTCCTCCCCTCCGTCCCAGGACCAGGTCTGCCCACAGCTGGAATTTTGCCCATTACCTGGTGCAGGGACGTCTCCGGGGACAGCTTCAGGGTCACTGGCTCCACGGGGCACCCCTCAACCAAGATGTCCTGGAGGCACCGCTGGGGATGCGGGAAGGGTTATGGGGGCCTGGGATAGCCCCCTCTCAAACCACAGGCGATCAGCTGGCCACTCTGCGAAAACCCTCCTGACTCCCCATCCCCTCCTGACACCTCACGAGAATACTCACCTGCTGTCCTGGAGCCCAGGAGGGTGGCTCAGCTTGGAGGGCCTGCACCAGCTGTGCCCTTCGCACGGTGCCCACCAGGGTCTGGGACTCTGGACAGGCAGAGAGGGAGATGGAAAGAGCCACGTTATGAAAAGGAACTTCTGTTTCCTGGGCTTCCGTGATGTGCCAAGAACCGTGCTGGGTGTTCTCATGACTCTCAGGAACCTGCAGCAACCTGTGAGCCAGGAACTACCATCACCCATTTTACAGAAGAGGAAACAGGCTCAGGGGCACAGAGAGGTTAGTTGTCTTGCCCAAGGTCACTCAGCTTCTGAGGGCAGCTGGGCAAGGATGCCAGGGGGCCAGGAGGTCACTTGCCCACCCTGAAATGCCCCATGTGGTGGGGCCTCAAGCAGGAGCAGGCCTGGGACACCTCCTGAGGACAGCTGTGCCCTGGGGCTGGGCTTTGCCTCTCATTTCCCAGTGAGGGCGTGAGTCCAAAGCCCACCTTGTCTGTCCTCCCTACTTTCCAGCTGAGGCAACTACAGTTCATAGAGTTTAAGGGGTCTATTTACCGTTCTGCTGCTCATAATCGCTTCACGCTTCTTGGGTTCGGGATGTGGATGGCACGTATGGCTGTGCAGGTTGCTCAGTGCCCAAGAAACCGGCTCACAAGACAAGCGGGGACCAACGTCCAGCCACACTACGCTTGCCAAGTGTGCACCTTTCCTCATTTACACAAAGGGGATGTACAGGCTGACGGAGGCCCTGAGTGGACACGGCTGTCCCCTCCCTAAGCCCTGCTTATCTTTCCCACTCACACTGTCCTTGTCCAAGAGAGAAACGATGTTCCAGCTAGGCCCTCCCTCAAGATTCAGCTTAGGAGGCTTTTAACAAGGGCCCCCATCCATGTTTCTGTGAAAAGATCTTTCTGATGGTGCCAGGACTGAGGGAGGTAGTTAGTTAGGCTGGGGAACGCTGGGCGGGGAGGCTGAGGGAGGAGCCTCCTGGGAGGAAGTTGTGCTCCCATCATGCTACCCTCCTCCCCAAGCACACCAGGCCTATTCTAGGACTCGCACTGTGCCTTACCAGCCCCCTCTCATCTCTCATTCAAATGTGTCGGGACGTCCCTGGTGGTCCAGTGGTTAAGATTTTGCCTCCAATGCAGGGGGCTGTGGGTTCAATCCCTGGTCAGGGAGTGAAGGTTACACAAGCCTCATGGCCAAAACAAACAAACAAAACCCCGAAAAACAGAAGCAGCACTGGGACTTCCCTGGGGGCACAATGTATAAGAATCCACCTTCCAGTGCAGGAGACAGGGGTCAGATCTCTGGTCCGGGAAGATCCCACATGCTGTGGTGCAACTAACCCCGAGTGCCACGGCCACTGAGCCCGAGTGCCTGAGATCAGGAACCACAGCCACTGAGCCCGAGTGCCCGAGACCAGGAGCCACAGCCACTGAGCCCGAGTGCCCGAGACCGGGAACCACAGCCACTGAGCCCGAGTGCCCGAGACCAGGAGCCACAGCCACTGAGCCCGAGTGCCAGGGACTGGGAACCACAGCCACTGAGCCCGAGTGCCCAAGACCGGGAACCACAGCCACTGAGCCCGAGTGCCCGAGACCAGGAGCCACAGCCACTGAGTCCGAGTGCCAGGGACCGGGAACCACAGCCACTGAGCCCGAGTGCCTGAGACCGGGAACCACAGCCACTGAGCCCAAGTGCCAGGGACCGGGAACCACAGCCACTGAGCCTGAGTGCCCGAGACCAGGAACCACAGCCACTGAGCCTGAGTGCCAGGGACTGGGAGCCACAACCACTGAGCCTGAGTGCCAGGGACCGGGAACCACAGCCACTGAGCCTGAGTGCCAGGGACTGGGAACCACAGCCACTGAGCCTGAGTGCCCGAGACCGGGAGCCACAGCCACTGAGCCCGAGTGCCAGGGACTGGGAACCACAGCCACTGAGCCTGAGTGCCAGGGACCGGGAACCACAGCCACTGAGCCCGAGTGCCCGAGACTGGGAGTGCCCGAGACCAGGAGCCACAGCCACTGAGCCTGAGTGCCAGGGACCGGGAACCACAGCCACTGAGCCTGAGTGCCCGAGACCAGGAACCACAGCCACTGAGCCCGAGTGCCCGAGACTGGGAGCCACAGCCACTGAGCCTGAGTGCCAGGGACCAGGAACCACAGCCACTGAGCCTGAGTGCCCGAGACCGGGAACCACAGCCACTGAGCCTGAGTGCCCGGGACTGGGAGCCACGGCCACTGAGCCTGAGTGCCAGGGACCGGGAACCACAGCCACTGAGCCTGAGTGCCCGAGACCGGGAGCCACAGCCACTGAGCCTGAGTGCCAGGCACCAGGAACCACAGCCACTGAGCCTGAGTGCCAGGGACCGGGAACCACAGCCACTGAGCCTGAGTGCCAGGGACCGGGAACCACAGCCACTGAGCCTGAGTGCCCAAGACCAGGAGCCACAGCCACTGAGCCCGAGTGCCCGAGACTGGGAGTGCCCGAGACCAGGAACCACAGCCACTGAGCCTGAGTGCCCGAGACCAGGAGCCACAGCCACTGAGCCTGAGTGCCAGGGACCAGGAGCCACAGCCACTGAGCCTGAGTGCCCGAGACCAGGAGCCACAGCCACTGAGCCTGAGTGCCAGGGACCGGGAACCACAGCCACTGAGCCTGAGTGCCAGGGACCAGGAACCACAGCCACTGAGCCCGAGTGCCAGGGACCAGGAACCACAGCCACTGAGCCCGAGTGCCAGGGACCAGGAACCACAGCCACTGAGCCCGAGTGCCAGGGACCGGGAACCACAGCCACTGAGCCTGAGTGCTGCAACTGCTGAAGCCCTTGAGCCCTAGGGCCCTTGCCAAAAATAAATAGATAATTTTTAAAAACCCAGAAGCAATATTGTAACAAATTCAATAAAGACTTTACATGAAAAAAAGAAAAAAAAGAACCTTTAAAAGAAAAGGACTGCAAGGTCAAAAAAAGATCAATAAATAAACATGTCGAGGACCCCAAGATGGGATGGTTATTATCTCCATTTTACCAATGAGGAAGAAGGCTCAGAGAGGTGAAGTGACTTGCCCCAGGTCACACAGTTGCAGAGCCTGGGTCTGGATTCAGGTTCCTGACAGGTCCAAGGCCCTGCTCACCCTTTGCTGAGTCTGACTCTCCCAAGTGCAAGAGGGAGCAGATGGAAGCCCCTTCCCCATCCACACCCCGCTTCCTGTTGGGCACCTGTGCTCGCCACCAGTGGATACTCGGCCATGTCTGTGGAGGTCACGACCTTGACCACCTCCTCCTGTGGTGTGTCTTTGGCCAGCGTGGTGATGGCTCGGTTCATGAAGTGCTCCACAGTCACCCTGTGAGAGCTGCAGGCAGAGGAGTGCTCCCATCAGGCCCTGGAGCAGTGTGTCCTCCAGACCCAGGGCAAGGCGGGGTCCCGGGTGAGTTCCGCTGGTTCTCCAGTGCAGGCCAGGACTAAGGGATTCCTAGGAGGAACAGTTCCTCACATCCCAGGTTGGGGAGGAGCCTGGGGAACGACTCACCTATGGCCTGGCTCTGGATTCCCAGCCCCCCAACCTCTATCTCCCCAAGACCAGCTCCAGTTTCATCAGAAGCCATCCCTGGAGAATTTCATTTGAAGAAAAGCTTTATAGCATAAAGGGGGGAAAAAACTTCAAAGTTTGAAAATGACTGGAGTAACCACCCCCATTTAACAGATGGGGAAACCGAGTCTGGAGAAGGCAGCAGCTTGCTCATCTTTGAGTTGGGCCTTGGACCCAGGAGTCTCAGAGGCTCTTGGTCCTGCTTTGCTGGGGACAGAGGCTGCTCGACCCTGTGTGGTCGAGCGAGGCCCTCAAAGCCTGTTTCCCATTCTAGTATTCCAGCCCCACCTCTAGCTCCCAAGGCCCCAGTGAGGACCGCAGAGCAGGAGCAGGGGGAGGGGTGGGACCTCCCCGAGCTGGTGCTGACTCGCTGTGTGACCTGGATCAAGACACGGCACCTTTCTGAGCCCCAGCATCTGTCCTCCTGTTGTGAAGACAGACTGAGGACCAGGAAGACACTGAGGCTCGGGAGGCCGAGGACTCATGTGAGGTCACACGGGGAGCTGGAGGGCATGCAGACTAGACAGCCGCGTGTGTCAGCCCCTCCCACACTCACCCGGGACCGGGTTCAGCCCACCCGGACTCTGTCGCCTCGGTCCAACCTGAGCGGGCACCGCTCACCTGATTTTTCGGCCCCGGATCCACGGAAGGTATGGCAGCTTCTTGACGATGATCGTGCCGTCGTAGAAGGAGGGCTGGCAGCTCTGGGCGATGGCGTTGGCAGCCAGCACTGCCATCAGCACGGGCAGCGCGTGCACGATCTGACCAGTCATCTCGAAGGCCAGCAGCGCAGTGGAGATGCTGTGGGTCACGGCCCCTGAGAACGCAGCAGCCCCTGCAAGCCGGGGAGGGCGTCACAGCCAGGGAGCGGGGTTCAGGCTAGGAGACAGCTTCGTGCAGAGGGCAAGGCTGCTGTGAGGATGGCTGTGGGCTCAGCTGGGAATTGTCCAGAGGCTACAACTGGCTACTGTGAGAAATGCCTCGGGCCTGGGCTTGGTGACGGAGAGAGCAGTAAGGGAGAGGGGGCATCAGGGCCCAGAGAGAAGCTAGAGAGTAGTGGGGGCTTAGAGGAGGGGTCCAGGGTGGGGTGGGGCTCATGGGAGGCTACTGACCTCCCCATGCCCTGCAGAGCTGCTAGCTGATTCTCCAGGTCCAGCCCAGACCCATGATGTATGCCCACCCAGTAAGAACCTGGTCCACTCACCTGCCAGCGCGTACCCCCCAGGCATGATGGGGTTGGTGACCCCTCCGGCCACGATGCCCTCGGGGAAGGCCACAGAAAGGGCCTCTCCTAGGAAGCGCCCAATGGCAGCTCCTGGCCACAGACTTAGTGTGAGGATGGGGGCTAGGCTGACCTGCTTCCCAGAGCCCTCCCCACCTGGGGACCAGTCTCAGCACCATACTGGGGAGGCAGGTGGACGAGTGGCCACGGCCCTGTCCCAGCACCCTGAGCCTCAGACCCTTGACTCACCGAAGATAAATATGGGCATGAAGTACCCGGCAGGCATGGGGATCGTGGTGGCCAGAATCAGCATCCAGAACTGCGGGGAGAATGGGGCAGGGTTGTGGGGGCGGAGGTTAGAGGCGGCAGAGGAGGGACCAGCTGGGGCGGGGAGTCTCCCTGGAGGAGGAGGAGGCCCAGGCGCACACCGGTCAGCAGCGTCCGGTGTGAGCGGAGGTTTGAGCCGGGGAAGGACCTCCACCCTGGCAGCGTGCCTACTGTGTGCCTGGCACTGCACCAGAGCCTCTCGTTTCTTCCCTCCCAACCTGCTATGATGTAGGCCCGGTGACGACCCCACTTTAAAGACGAGGAAAGCAAGGCTCAGAGAGTTGAAGCAACTTGCCAGGGACCACACAGCAGGCAGAGGTCAGGGGAGGGGGTCTGGGGGAAGGTGCAGGCCCTGTGCTGCATGCATGTCGTGGGGAGGCACCCCGGCCCACCCAAGCTCTGTGCACACCCCTGGGGGCCCACCTTCATAACGAGGAAGAAAGCGAGGGTCCCGAAGATGGTGAACTGTGGGTGGTACCATTCGAACCACAGGTTCTGGGGGTCGGGCTCCATGGGCCAGGGCGGGGACGCGTTCCGGGTCAGCAGCGCCCATGAGTTATGGTCGAGCAGGGAGTCCAGATACTCCCTCATGGACAGCTGGAGGGGAGGGGGGTCAGAGTTCCGCCCAAGGGCCGGGCAGCAGTGTCCCCACCCCTCACGGCCTCAGACCCCCCTCTGTCACTTCCTGCCGGGGAGACTCCTTGGGAACCGCTCTGTCGCTGCAGGAGCGGCTATGTGCTCAGTCGCGCAGTCGTGTCCGACTCTTTACCACCCCATGGACTGCAGCCTGCCAGGCTCCTCTGTCCATGGGATACTCCAGGCATGAATACTGGAGTGGGTTGCCACGCCCTCCTCCAGGGGGTCTTCCTGACCCAGGGATCGAACCCAGGTGTCCCATACTGCAGGTGGATTCTTTGCCATCTGAGCCCCCAGGGAACTGCCATGGCCTCCCATGAAAAGCGCCACACAGCCCTCCTCTTCTGGGTGTTGAGGGGACTCAGGGAGATGGTGGACACAAAGCGGACAATGATGGGTGGCTCCCCCCGGCTCCCCCAGCTCAGGCCCTTACCCGAGACGCCATGAAGCGGCCCGCGCCAGGGGGGTAGGTGATGGAGGCAAGGACCAAAGCCGCCAGTGCTGAATACAGAGGCTTGCTGTGGGGGGTAGGTGGGGCGTCAGCGCTGGGCCAGCCATCGACTCCCCTCACCCCACCCCACGGGCAGGCCCGTCAGTCTGGGGGCGACGCTAAGGCAGGGATGGGGGGAGGGGGCAGGAGCAGGGCTCTGATTCGGGGGGCCGCCTCACACCACTGGGTGACCGGAGGCGGGAATATAGGAGAGTTCAGGACAGTGGCCACCGTCTGCCAGGCGGGAGTGACCGGAGTGGGACCGGCCTGGCGAAGGAGGGCTGAGTCTGAAACAGCAACGCCAGGGCTCAGACTAGGTTGGGGGAACAGGGCTCAGTGAGGTCTTGGGCTTCGTAGGCAGTGGGGTGGCCGTTAGCAAGGGAGTGCTGGAATGTTGACGCTGGTGGCCGAGTAAGGGGGAGGCAGACCCTGTGGGGGCCTGCAGAGGGTGGTGGTGACCAGGGACAGAGGGTCTGGGGCATCACCCTGACGGGTCCCGGACCCCACCCAGGGCACACCTGGTGGCCATCAGTTTGGAGAGGACTGGATTTGTTTTGACAAAGCCGAGAAACTTTCGCTGGCAGAAGAGGTAAGCGCAGCTCGCCACTCCGCAGATGGCCCTGCAGGGGCGGGTGTGAGTCCAGAGCCCCTCCTGGACCCAGGGCAGCTGTGCAGGCTGGTGGCGCCCCCACTCACCCCAGCGCCACGAAAAAGAAGATCTCTGGCAGGTCGAAGGGGACTTCCACCCGGAAACTGGTCTTGTAGAGGGAGGTGATGGTCTCTGGGGAGATGGGGAGTGGGGTCAGGGCCCGGCCCAGCCGAAGGCTCAGAATCAGCGGGCAGGAGAGGAGGCCAGCAGGTGTGCCCCAGACGCCTTCTTCCGGCCGGCCTCCCTGACTGGCTTCACCCGCTTCTACCCTGGGGGCTCCCATCCTTCAGGCCCAACACAGGTCAGTTCCTTCCAAGCGCCTAGGAGGGGGCAGTGGACGGGAGGAAGCGGAGAGGGAGGGGAAGAGATGGGAGGGGGGAGGGGCGGGGGTCAGGGGGCAGGGGGCAGGGGGCAGGGCCAGGGGGTTAGGTTAGGAGGCGCTCACCCTGCTCGCTGTTGAAGACCGCCAGGAGGCGGAACATGAAGGCCCCGCAGGTGGCGGCGAAGAAGCCCCTCCAGTAATCCCAGACAGAGAAGTGAGAGGATACGACCTCGATGCAGAACAGGACGCCTGGGGGCGACGCGGGGCTGAGAGCCCGCCGTGCTGGGCCTCCCGCCGCCGCCGCCGGGTTAGGGCCACCCGCTCCCGATTCTGAGCTGAAGCCAAGGGCGGGCACGCGCGGCGGGACCCGGCGCCCCCATCCTGACCCCTGCGGTGGGGAGGGTGCCCGCCCTCATTTCACAGACGAGGAGTGAGGCTGAGAGCCGGGCTCAGCCGCTCCGGGACGCGCAGGGGGCCCGAGTTTAAAGCCCAAGTCTGTCCAGGGGACCGCCGCGCGTCTCGGCGCCCACCCGCGGGACGGTCAGCGCTCCCGGGAAGACGGCGGGAAGGACCGCGACCGCCCCATCTGCCCCCCAGGTCCCTGCGCCGGGCGGAGTGGCCGGGCTGCGCCAGGGGCCGTGGGGGCCGGGCGTGGGAGCCCGGGAGCTGTGGGGGCCCCAGGGGTGTGGAGGGTCCCCGGGGGTGTGGGGGCGCCCGGGGGGTGTGGGGGCGTCCCCGGGGGTGTGGGGGCGCCCGGGGGGTGTGGGGGAGCCCGGGGGGCGGGTGTGGGACCCGGGGCCGGGCGGGGCCTCACCGCTGAAGGGCGCTGCGAACACCGTGGCCACGCCCACCGCCGCCGCGGCCACCAGCATTTCATTCCGTTTGCTCTTGTTCTGGAGGGATCCAGAGTCCCGGGCTGAGAGCCAGCCCGCGCCCACCCCTCCCTCTCATTCCTCCAGCGGAGGGGGTCCCCACGAGCCCCTTACCTCGGACTCCCCAGTGGCCTTGGCGCGCACGCGGCCCAGGTAGGCAGCGATCATCACAGACAGGTGCACGAAGGGGCCCTGCCAGGGAGGTGTGGGCACAGCGCGCGGGGTCGGGCCTTGACGGGAGCCCCCGCCCTGCTCCTCCCCTTCTACTCCCTCGGTCCCAGGGCCCCTGCTCATCCAGGGACGGCGTGCCCCCCGCCCCTCCACCCCACCTCCCAGGTTCCAGAGTCACACTCTGGGGACCTGACCTGCCTCCACCCTCAGGTGGGCACTGGCCTCAGTGGGTGATGCAGAAAAGGCAGCAGGGGCTGGAGGGCAGCGGGGGGGAGGGGGGGAGGTAGTGGTGCGCTCACGCCCGTCCGTACCACTTTGCCCAGGAAGATGGTGCTGCCGCTGGCCAGGGTACAGGTGAGGCCCACCACCTTGGCCCCGAAGTTCTTGATGTCCAGGTAGTCCTCCAGGACCACGCCTGACAGGATGGTCTTCAGCTCCGGAACCCCAGAACCTTGGTGGGGTGGGTGGATGGGGGCAGGGGAGGACCACCTTTAGATTAGCCCTCACCCCTAACCCTGCACAGAGCTCCACACTCGGGTCTTGTCGGGTCCCCTACACCCCGTCAGTGAGGAGCTGTGAATGCATTCTGCGGATCAGGGCTTCCCTGGTGGCTCAGACAGTAAAGAATCCACCTGCAACCAGGAGACCTGGGTTCAATCCCTGGGTCGGGAAGATCCCCTGGAGAAGAGACAGGCTACCCACTCCAGTATTCTTGCCTGGAAAATTCCATGGACAGAGGAGCCTGGCGGGCTACAGTCCATGGGGTCACAAACAGTCAAACGTGACTGAGTGACTAACACTTTTCACTTTCTGCGGATGAGAAAGCTGAGGGTCAGAGAGGGGATGCGAACATCCACCTTCCTCCAGCTGGGCCTGCTAGATGCTACTGCAGGATGGGGGGAACCAGGAGGGGCTCTCAGACCTCGCCCCCGGGACGCACCCCTGCACCCCCCTCTGCTGGCCGGGACGGGAGGCAGAGCTGCTAGGCCTGGCAGAGACGTGCGCCTCCATGAGCCCCTCAAAGCAGAGTCAGCAGTGACCCGAGGCAGGCTCTGTCCTTTTCCCTGCGTGACTTCGGGCAAGTGCCACGACTCTTCCAAGCCTGGCTTCTCTGCTGATAAGTGAGGTTACTGCTTCCTGCCATCCCCCAGCAGGAGCCCAGCAGAACAGGAGTCTTTGGCCAGCAGTCACTGCTGGGCAAGGCACACAGGCGGATGGCGTGGTGACTGGGCTTACCTCCCGAGAAGGGCGTGATGCTCTGAGAGAAGCCTGAGGAGAAGGAGACCAGGGCCACGGGGTACACGGTCCAGGAGAGATACCGGAGGAGGTGGCTGTCCCCGATCTCCCGGTACAGCCACTTGTGTGCTGGGGACAGCGGGGCATCAGGGAGCCGTCCACAGGCTGCACAGCCCTCAGACGCCCGCTTGCTGGCCGGAAAGTACACGCCCAGAGGCCGCCCAAAGAGAGGTGACCAGGGCCGCCCTGTGAGCAGCAGACCCCCAGGAGGAGGAGGAGCAGGACCCTGGATCCCTATCTCAGCGTTGCCACTCCTTAGCTGAGTGACATTTTGCAAGCTGTTCAACATCGCTGAGCCTCTGTTTTTCCCATCTGTCAAATGGGCTCTGATGGTAACTCCCTTACAGGGTGATTGTAAGAAAGCCAGACGTGGTCTGGTGCCCGGCAGGTCCTTGTAATGCCACCAGAGTAACTTCCTGTCGCTCACTCCCCTTGCAGGGGGACCTCAGGTGGAGGGAGCCTGCGGAAGCATGGGGAGGGATTGTCCTGTGCCTGTGGTCTAGACGAGGGCCCTACCCAGGGTTACTGGGCTGAGACCAGGGCAGGGGGAGCAGGGGCAGTAGGCAGGGATGGGCATAAAGCCCAGAGAAAGGACGGTTTGGTCTCTCGTCACTGTGCAGACATGGAGTCTGAGGCCCAGGGAGGTGCCCAGGGTCACCCAGCATGCCAGGACCAGACCCAGCGCCCTCCCTGCCCCCTGCACCTGGCGGCCCCCTCCATCCCTGGCATCCCGAGAGCGTGCTCAGAGGCCTGGCTCCTGAGCGGGCGGGCGTGTCGGGGGTGGGGGGGTTACCTCGGACCACACGCCCAACGGTGAAGCTCATGGTGAAGCTGATCAAGGCCATGAGCACCCCGAGGACCATCAGGAAGTACCAGTCCTCACCCACGCAGAACAGCTTCCGCTTCAGCCAGTCCAGGCCACCTGGGGCAGGGGCAGCGGGTCAGAGCCCAGTGCCAAGGAAGGCAGGGAGGGAAGGTGCTGTGTAGGGCTGGGGTCAGGTGGGCCAGTCCCGGGAGGCTGGGAGGGGGCTCTGCCTTACTTGAGGGACGGCAGGATTTGTGGCAAGTGGAGGCGGTGGCACAGTGGGTGCCAGGCCCCACCAGGAGGGTGCCTCTGATCATCTGCCCCCCGCACCCCTGCCCCTTCCTGAGGCTCTGATGGAGGAAGAGAGGGGCAGGGCGTGGGGGCCCCGGAGTGGTGCTCTCTCCAGCATCTCTGCAGGGTCCACAGCAGAGAGAACGTCGGTGTCTAAAGAGACTGCTCTGTTGTCCCAAGAGCTCCCCAAAAGCAGAGAGCCAGCCGCGAGCACGTCTGACCCACAGACAGGCGGACAGACCCCCTCCCTCCATCCTGTCACCCAGGAAACGCTGGACCTGGGGAAGGAGGGGCTGCTCCCAGGCTCCAAGGAGAGTGGGGAGGCGGGCTGGGCAGGGTGCTGTCACGAGGGGACTCCCACCTCGCGATGGAGTCAGGGGTATGGAGCCCAGCTCTCACCTCGGATGCCTCGGCGGACGCGGGGACATGGGCCCCAGAGCTCCTGGAGTGTCACAGGGTTCCCCGAGGAGCCCTCACGAAGCCCCACCAGCTCCTCCATCGGGCCCCTGAGGGAGTAGACGGGCCCTGGTGGGCGGCTCCAAGGCCCTTCCCCTCCCCGCCACTGGGCCCTTCCCATCTCTGCTTCCCCCATAGGAAGGAAAGGAGGCGTTTTCAGGAGCAGACACAGCTCTGATATGCCTTCCTTCCTGAGGAGGTACCCCGAGGCTGCACGCATGCGTGTTAACATTCGGGGTGGGGCTGGGGGTTTAGAGTGGCCCCTTCCATGTCTAGCAGCTGGTTGACCAAGGCCGGGCCCCCAGCTCTCTGGGAGCCGTTACTCCACCTTCCCAGGACGCTCGACTGTTAACACTGCTCGGGGCAGCCTCCTCGCCCAGGGGAGTCACCGTCTCACTGTGGGGTCCATCAGTGAGCCCCCTGAGTCCCCTAAGTCCCCATCCCTGAGCCCCCCTGCCCCTGCAGCTGAGGCTTGAGTCAAGAAAACCCCAGGTCCAGAGGGAGAACCCCTGAGGGTCAAAAGGCGGTGCTGGCTCCCTGTCCCCAGCCTCCCATTCCCACCCTGCGCTAGCCCGGGCAGGTTTCGTCCGAGTCCATCCTGGCGCTGTACCCTGCGGACTCTCACCTCGGTCAGTCTGCTCTGCTGTGGCCCCAGCCAGCACGCTTCTGACAGAGACTCCTTTGCTTGCAACTCAGGTGCACCTGTATAGGTGTGCATTCCACCAATCAACACCTGGCCCCCGTCCTCCCTGCCCCTCCCCGCCGGGGTTTACCCTGGCCTTTAAGAATGTCCTTGACAAACCGACTGGAACTGCCCCGGCCAGCCGAGCAGTACAGGCCAGAGCCGCCAGGAGGGGCCAGGGCGGGGGCTCCCCAACCTGCCAGAGCCATGCAGAGGCAGGGGCACCCACCTGAGCTGCGGGCTGGTCAGAGGGCCTGCGAGGGGGATGCTCATGATGCAACAGGACAGGTAGGGGTCATCTGCAGGGGCTGAAGGTCAGGGCTGCACACTCTCAGAGTTGGGCATGGGAGGGATTTGGAAGATCAGAGGAGAGAGAGTGGAAGGGTCCACCCAAATGGTGATGCTGTCCCTGACCGACAGGGCTGCTGGGAGGAGGAGCTTGATGCAGCCGCTCCCACGCTCTGTTGGGGCAGGTTAAAGTCTGTGGCCTTTACCCGGAAGCCTCAAGCACAGCCACTGCCCTTGGGGTGCTATGGTGGGAGAGGCAGTTTCGCAGACTGGGGGGTCTGGACATGAAGATCTAGTCCAAGTTCCTCCCCCCGCCCCAACTCCCTGTTCCTGCTCCAGCCTGTCGGCCCCCTGCCCCCAGCTCTGAGTGAGGCAGGTCATCAAGGCAGGATCTTGGAGAGGTGTCCAGGCTTGGGAGCCAGGCAAACCAGGGTGGAACTTTGGGCTTTGTCCCTCGGCCTCTGTGACCCTGGGCAAGCACCCTCGCCTCTCTGAGGCTCCGTTTCTTTAAAATGGGCTGACATCTCTCACCTGCTTGGGTTTCCCTGAGCACTCACTGACTTGGAGGAGGATTGAGCACAGTGCCTGGACACAGCAAAGATGCAGTAACAATAAATGGAGCATCGGAGAGGGACACTCACTCATCTAAGATCACAAAGCAGACGCTGAACCCAGACTCAGATGCTATGGCTCTTCCTCTGCCCAGAGTCCTGCAGTTTCTGTGGCTTAGGCATTCAGGACGAGGGTTTAGGCATAGAGAGCAGAGGATCTCTGCCCGATACCACTTTTTGAAGACTTGGGCCAGAGATCTGGGACAACTCCCGCCCTCTTCCAGACAGCGCCCCCTTTCTGAAAATCATAATGGACCTTCAGTGACTTAAACTCCTGAGACCCTGAGCCACCCTCTGCCCCTAGACGTCAGGCCAAGTCAATCCGAGCTAGGAGCGCATGCGTGCTGTGAGGGGTGGGGTGGGGGCTCACTGCTCTGCACGGACCGGGGCCCACCATTGCTCGGCTGCTCCAACCCGTGTATAGTGACAGTGTTACCGGCCGCCCTGTTGACACCCCAAACCCGCGTCTCTGGTCTCAGGCAGCCTCGGCTGGCCAGCCAGCAGCAGATGGCCACACCTCATCCCCTAGCCCTGCGAGCATCGGGAACCTGGGGTGAGGGTGGCGGGCGGACACTGTGCCCGCGGCGAGTCCCCCCAGAGCCAGTCCCTGCATTGCAGCCCCCCGCGTCTCCTGCTTCTGCGTCAGGCCATGGGGGCGGAGGGCAGGCTTGATGCCAGGATAGCTCTCTCACCCCTAACTGGTCCCTCACCACTCGGGGCCTCGGTTTCCTCTTCTGTCCAGTGAGGGCTTCCCTGGGGGCTCAGACTATAAAGAATCCACCTGCAACGCAGGAAGCCCAGGTTCCATGCCTGGGTCGGGAAGATCCCCTGAGGAAATGGCAATCCACACACCAGTATTCTTGCCTGGAGAATCCCAGGGACAGAGGAGCCATGGAGCTACAATCCATGGGCTCACAAAGAGTGGGACACGACTGAGCGACTGACACTTCACTTCTTTCAATGAGGGGAGCGCGAGAGCCATGGGGCAAGGCTCTGTCTCTGCCTTGCTCATCACCGTCACAGGTACCCCAGAACCCAGACAATGCCTGGCACAGAGCAGCTGTTCAGCAGTTACCTGCTGAGCCGTGAGTTGTTTCCAAACATTGGCCTGTGGGCTGGTTGAGCAGGAAGCTGACTGGAGCAGATTCCCATCAGAATCTCTGGGCATGTGGGAAGAGTCTGTGTTTGTTAAAATTTCCTCCAGGAGGCTGAGGTGCCCTGGCAGGTCTGGGATTGAAGATCTGGTCATCTCTGAAGCCCCTTCTGTCCCTAGGGTCTGAAGGGAGAGACAGGCGCAGAGACAGAGGAATGCCCTTAATGACCTTTCAGGGTCCCTCCTGGCCTCTGAAGCCAGTAGATCCAGTGCCTGTGTGGGTGACGCCTCGGGGACGGGGGAGGGGGAGGCACGGGGGGCGGGGGTGGGTAATGAGAGCTGACGTCCAGGAGCAGTGACTCAGGCCTCCACACCATGACTGTGTGTCTGCATTTAGCCACGGGCTCCTGTTTCCTGGCGGGCGGGCGGCAGGCCTCTGGGCCCCCCAGCCCCACCCCCACCGTCCCTCTGTCTCACCTCAGTGTTGGGGACTTCCTGGCAGCCCTGCTGGAAGCCCCTCTTTGGGGTGGGGTGACCCAGCCAGGCAGGAATCTCCACTGGAGAGACAGACCCCTCTGTTCCAGCCGCCACCCTGACCCCACTGCATGGACCACCAGCCCCAGTCATCACCCTGTAGCTGGACCCCCACCACACACACACCAAGGAGGAGGGTGTGCAGGAGCCAGACAAGAGAGGAGCCCCTGTTCTGATGGGGCAGACAGGCGAAAACCTGCCCCAGGGAGCTGCCAGTCTGAGAGGGGATGGGAAACTGGAAGCCCGAGTCACACCCAGTGCCGGAGTGGGCAAGGCCAGCTGGTACAGCAGACACCTGGGCAGGACCTCCTGTGTGGGCTGCAGCTGTCAGAGAGGCCCCACGGGCAGGAGGAACCAGGGCTGGCCTGGGCAGGAGGGGAGCCAGCCTGGGGCCCAGGCTCCCAGGTCAGCCTTCCCTGGCTTCACCCCCTGATGCTGCGTGACGTCAAGCCGGGCTCCGCGGACCTGTCGGTGGGCAGGGGCCTCTCGGGGGGTTCTGGGCCAGCCTGTCTCCTTACACAGATGTTCAGGGTGCCCTGGCTTCCTGAGGGGTTTGGGTCAGATACCTCGTTTCAGATCCTGGCCCCGCCACTTCCCAGGTGCAAGCCCCAGTCTCTCTGTGAGGCTCCGTTTCTCCATCTATATAATGGGAACACCCTCTCCTTGCAGGGATCGAATGAGGCCACGCTGGAAAGCTCCCAGCCAGGAGCCCTGGCCCAGCAGGCCCCTCAGAACTCAGAGCTAGAACGACCGTCTCACCGAGCCTCCTTTACTCTGAATAAAACCTCGCCTGCTGCCTCCCCGGCCTCTCCTCTGAGCTGGAGGTCAGGCAAACACCTCCTGGGAACAGAACCTTCTATATCGTTAAGGACCATTCCTGAATCATCTGCTCTCCTCCCCTGAGTCCAGACCCAACCCACCCTGCCTCAGCTTTCTCCTCTGGGTCTTGAAATATTCCAGAGTCGGGGTGGTGGAAGGGGCAGGGGGCAGGGAGATAAGCCTGACATCTGGGTTCCCTGGGGGGCTGGGAGGGGAACAGCTGCACGTTCTATATCCTCCTCCAGGGCCGTCTCAGGCCTCCCAAGAGATGGCCGTGAACGTTATCTGTTCTGGCTGGGGAAGCCCTTGCCTCACACAGGGATCCCGTGGGTGGGGGTCCCCCATGCACCCCTGACCTTGCATCTCCTGACCTCCCCAGATCCAGGGCCTTGGGCTTCTGCCCTGATCCCTGGCACCAACGACTGAGAAAGAAAACCCTCTGCAAGAGGTCTGCAGTCTGATGGGGGAGGCACAGTTCTTCGACTGCTGGGGGAAGACAGGCCCAGAGACAGGAACGCACAGGGTCCTGAGGTGGGCCGGGGTCTGAGTGGTGGGGGGGACAGCACAGGACCCCACGCCGTTGCCACGGCGGCTCCGGGGCTGGAGTTATCAGCCTGGAATGCTGGGCAGTGAGCTCAGCCTCGCGGCCTCCCGCGCTGGACTGTCAGCAGGGCGGTCTCACTGGAGAAGCTCCCCAGCCCCTCTGGGCCACGGAGAGGACTAAATTTAGCCGGTAGACAAGGGGCTGGCCCTGTGCCCAGGGCGGCCGGGCCTTATAAAGCGGCGGTGGCCGGTCCCCGGCAGCTCCCCGAGCCCGCTGCCCCCGCGCTGCCTGTCTGCCCAGCCCGCCGGCTGGGGCTCGCTGCCGCCCCGTGGATGAGCCACAGGACGTCCTCCACCTTCAGAGCGGAGCGGAGCTTCCATTCCTCCTCCTCCTCCTCGGCCTCCCACAGCCTCCCGGCCCAGGACCCACCCATGGAGAAGGCCTTGAGCATGTTCTCCGAGGATTTTGGCGGCTTCATGCGGCCCCACTCGGAGCCCCTGGCCTTTCCAGGCAAGCGCTCGGGCCCTGTGGGGAGGGGGGCCGCGCAGGGCGGGACCACCCGCTGCCACTGCGCCTCCAGCGACAGGTGCTACCGCTGCAGCCCCGTGCAGCCGCCGGGGCAGATGTGGCCGAACAGACAGACGTGGCCAGGACGTGCAGGCCTTCAGGAGACAGTGCTGGCCTGGGGTCAGCTCTGGTGCCGGGTTCCGCGGGGCCTGGGGCCAGATCCTCTCTGGAGTCCTGAGAGCTGCGGGGCTCCGGGGAGGCACGCAGACCCCCTGCAGGCCTGGGGTGGGTCCCTGCAGATTGTCCTACATGCACACCCCTCCCCCACAGCCTCTGCTGGGCAAGGCCCCGCCCCCTCGGTGCAGAAGGTGGGCTGCAAGAGGTGAGGGGGGCGGGCTGGTTAGAAGTGGTGGTTGAGGGGGCAGTCAGGCCTTGGGGTCTGCCCCTTCACGCCACACCCGAGAGGGAGCCAGAAACCTGGCCCTGGGGACAAGCCTGCCCTGTGCTCTGCCCACCCAGCACTCCCCACGGCCCGTGCTGGGGGGCCGGGCAACATCAAGACCCTGGGAGATGCCTACGAGTTTGCTGTGGACGTGAGCGACTTCTCACCTGAGGACATCATCGTCACCACCTCCAACAACCACATCGAGGTGCGGGCTGAGAAGGTGAGCCCGTCCCCCTGCCCCAGTCCTGGGCTTCACACCTGTACCCTCTGCACAGGGGCCCTCTCCCAGGTCCCATCCTGGGACCCTGCACCCTGACCGCAGCCCTCAACCCCCAGGACAAACAGGAGGCCTTGCGCCTGCAGCTGGTGGGCCACAGGACCCCTGTCACTAACCCAGGCTCCCAGGTGCTTTCTTCAGGAGCCAAGGGAGCCACAGGGAGGGGTGAGGGGCAGAGGGGTGCAGGAGGGGGCCCCTGGGAGGTGAGAGAAAGGGAGCTGAGAGGAGGAGGACGGCCCTCCCTCTAGGCCTGTGGGTGGTGGGCACCCCATGCCCGGAGGCAGCCGGGAGAGGAGCTCTTGCCCCTGATGCCCCTCAAGGCCTCGTTTCTCCCAGACCCAGGGGCCCGGCTAGCGTCTCATCTCGGGACCCCTGAACTGGGCTCAAGGCTGGGCAGAGCCCTGCAGGTCAGGGCCTCACACCCTCCAAACCCCATGCTGCCTCCACCCACAGGTCCTCAGGGTCAGGAGGCTTGCACCCTGGAGGAGGGGGTGGCTGTGGCTGAATGGGGAGGTGCCCCTTAGAGGAGAGGGGCTGCCCAGGGCCGCCTCTGATTCCCACGGCCCGGCTTCCTCCTTTGAGCCCGGAGGGCCCCCATCAGGGAGCCAGGCCCTGCGGATGCCAGGACCAGCGGGCAGCACGTGCCCACCCTGCCCCCGCCAGTGACTCAGCGGCCCCGGCTCTGCTGGACACTGTTCTGGCAGTGTCAGGGAGCGTGCTGCCAGGGGCTGATGGGCACCCACGAGCGGGAATTCCAGCGCAGGGACCCGGAAACGCCCCCTCCTCCTCTGAGCTCCTCCACCAAGCCCCGCCCTCCCCCGGCCCGCTGGGGTCCTTTGAGCTCCTCTGCACGCGTCCACGCTCGGCGCTCAGCCCGTGGGCACCACTGCCCCAGGGCAGCTCCGACGCCAGGCTCTCACGCCTGAGAGCAGGAGCCCAGGGCGCGTGGGGCCCAGCTGGGGTGGGAGCAGGGAGCAGGGGCTGGGGCTTGACATGAGCAGGCGGGGCGGGGTACAGCCAGCCCTGACCCTTCGCCCCTTCCCCAGCTGGCAGCCGATGGCACCGTCATGAACACCTTCGCTCACAAGTGCCAGCTGCCTGAGGACGTGGACCCCACGTCGGTGACCTCGGCCCTGCGGGAGGACGGCAGCCTCACCATCCGGGCCCGGCGCCAGCCCCCCACGGAGCACGTGCAGCAGACCTTCCGGACGGAGATCAAGATCTGAGGCCGCCCCTGCCCCACCCCCAACTACCCCGTGTCCTGTTCTCCCCGCTGGCCAGCCAGAGTGGCTCTCCTGATCCCCTCGTGACAGCGCTGGGGACATCTCAGCCCAGGTTCTGGGCCCTGACACCCCACCCCACCCCAGACCCCAGGTGGGTCACCCCCACCCCCAAATGAGGGCTTCTGATCTACCCAGGGCAGGTCGGGGACCCCCCGCCTCACTCGTGACCCCCAGATTGCAGATGCGGCCTTAATCCAGAAGAAAAGGTTTGCGATGGGAACAGGAGATCCAGAGAACCCGGTTTGGAGAAGGGGCTTAGGACAGGCAATCTGGGCAAATAATCTGCAGGACAGACAGACAGACATATTCTTTCATCTTTGGAGTCTCTGCAGGGCAGGGGAACTGGGCGCCCGGGACCCCCTTGGCCAAGGGGAGCAGGAGGGCGGAGGGAGATTGCCGGCAGAGGTGCCCACAAAACCGAACTGCCCAGGCACAGAGAGGCCAGGAGACAGCCCTGATGGTCCGCTTCCCCGCGGCCGCTCTCCAAGCCCCGAGCCGGCTGCCAGGCTGCCCGCCCACAAGGTGCCCCATCCAGCCCGCTGCCCCCCGGGCAGGGCCATGTTGTGTCTGTATATAGACGGGGTTTTTCCAATACAGCTGGTTCGTGATGAACTGTGTGAACCGTCTGTTACCTGCTCATGCCTCCAGGGAAGGCTGGGCCGAGGGGCGGGGCTGACCCTTCCTCCTCCCACCCGGAGACCTGGGCTCCCAGGACTGTCTCCGCTGCATACAAGTCACCCCACAAGAGGAAGTATGGATGGGGCTTGAGTCCTCAAGGTAGGATCCCAACTTCCCACCAACCTTCCCTTGTGGCCGTCGGCCTCCCCCATCCTCCCTATCTATGATCTGTGAAGCGATAGGCGTGGCATGTGTGTATAGCACACACACACACACAGGTGCACACACACACATGCCCGGTTACCCTTGTCCTTCAAATACAAAGTGTTACACCATTGATTGCAGCCAAATTCAGAACATTCTATTTTTATTTCTCAATTTTTGGTCACACCCTGCAGCCTGTGGGGCCTTAGTTCCCTAAGCAGAGATTGAACCCGCACCCGCAGCGTGGGGAGGTGGAGCCTTAACCACTGCCACCAAGAAAGTCTCAGAGCACTCTAAAAGCAGGTTTACAATCTCCACTTGTATCAGTGGGGACAGAGTCTGAGCAGCTGAGCGGCCAGCTTGCCCACTGAAGGCTGGGTTTGAACCCAGGATGTCAGAAGCTGCTCTCCAACCAGCCGTGCCCCTCCGTGCAGAGGGGAAGAGCTCCCTGTTCTGCCTTTCAGCCCTGCACCCACCCCACAGCTTCCTGTTAGAGAGAGAATGCCCCACCCCGGTCCCTCCTCATCTCCAGGCCAGGACAAGGACCTCCTGCCATCCTCCATTCTGGGGACCTCCAGCTGCCCCCCACGGCCTGGTGCAGTCTCCCACATTCAGAGGCAGGGCTGGGGGGGTGCAGTAGGGGGCCCCAGCTCTGTGAGGTCGCCTCAGGGGACGACGGGGGTGGTGGGGTCCTTGTGTTGTATCCTGCACACACAATAAACAGCAGAATCACCGGCTTCTGGAGGTCACCCGCCTGAGGTTTTCAAGCTTGGGGTAGGGCAGGAATGGAAAGCTGGATAAACGGCGTCTTTCTTGAGATTGGGGAGTGGGGTGGTAGCTCAAGTAAAGGTCAAGACCACACAGAAAGGTGGGTTCCTTTGGCCTCCTGCCTTGGCTCCCAGGCCCACGTGGGGAGTCTTCTGGGAATGGTTTCCCTGAAACCCTTGTGTCGCCTTCTCTTCCAACTGCCTGCCCCTGCTCCTACCTGCCAGGCGCTGTCCCAGGCATGGGGACGCCTACAGTTGGTCAGCTGCACTGGGCGGCTTTTGAAGCCTGTCTTGTACCAGCTGGGTGCTGACGACCAGTGAGGCTAAGGGACTAACCTAGGGGCACACAGCCCCGGGCAGAGGCCGGCTGGGACCTGGCTGGGGAGCAGACCGGTTCAGGGAGTCTGAACGCCCTTTGGAAGGACGCCCCACACGCACCACCAGGCGCTACTGAAATCGGAGTTCCAGGCAGCTCGGCGCAGTCTGGAGGAGGGGAGGGAAGGGAGGCAAGGGGCGCGGTATTTCCAGTCTTCGTGACTCACTGATTCCACCGGGCTATTTGCAGCCCCGACACTCATCGCTGAGGAGCTGGGGGGAGGAGGGACCAGCTCTTCCCCTTCTCCGACCCCCACTTGGGGCCAGGCTCACCTTGGCGTCCCCAGCCCAGCGGCGTCCCTCCCTGGGCCAGGAAAGGGGGCAGCTCCCCGGTGGCCAATGGGGCCGAATGTTCCCACCCCGCGGGCCCCAGCGGCCCCTCCCCAGCCTGCGCTTTTAGAGGCTGAGGGAGCTCTGGAGACTGAAGGCGCCCCACTGCCAAGGTGACCCGCGGAAGAGGAGGGCGGGGCTGGGGACAGCGGGCTCCGCGCGCTGGCTCCGCCCCCTGGCGGCCGGGCTGGCGGCCGCGCTTTGTCTCCACTGGTCCCCTACGCTTTCCCGGCTAAAAATAGACCTGGCTGCGGGTCCTGGGCTCCGCCCCTACCACGTGAAAAATAATTATAGCAGCCCCATTCATTGAGCGCCTAGTGTATGCCAGACACCTGCTCATGCCCACCATCCTGCGAGGTGGGCACCAAGGAAGACAGGAGGCTCAGAGAAGTCAAGTAACTGGGCCAAGGTCACACAGCTGGGAAGTGGCATGGCTAGAATGTGAATCACTGTGGCTCTAGAATGTCCTCTGCTGGGTCAGCTCAGATCAGTCCCCCACTCCCTGCCCTCCTGTATAGAGAAGGGGAACCCTTACATCTTATAGCTTTAACAGAGGGTGTGGGCAGGAGGCAGGGGAGGTTGAAAGCATGCAACCTTCCAGGGCTGGAGATCTGTGAGCAAGTCCAGGTCCAGTACCTGATGGGTGTGGAGGACCTAGGAGGTGCCTTCACTTTCAAAGACCTACCCCAGACCAAAAGCCTTCTCTTCCTGGAAGTCCTCCAGAGTCACCACCTCAGAGTCACAGAGCTCAAGGAACCCTAGGCCCAAAACTTGTGTTTAAAAGAAGCTCAGATTCAGATGAGATGAGCACATGCCTGGGGCTGAGGGCAGACCTGAAGCTTGGTTGGCTAGCCCTATATCCTCTGGGAGTCACTCCCAACTCCTCATGGTTTGATGGGGGGACCCAGGCCCTGGGAGGGGTAGGGCCTTGCCTTCAGTCACACAGCAAGTCAGTGGCAGAGATGGGGTGAAGACCAGGCCTCTGGAACTGCAGGCCAGAGCTTCTTTACCAGACCATCCCCTAGCCCCAGCCCACCGTTCCCTGACCCACCTCCCCGTTGCACCCCTCCATTGGCCCTCACCCCTTCTGTTTCCCTTCCGCTTTGGATCCCAGGTCTGCGATGGCAGAAGATGCCTTATTCTGCCTTCTTGCTTCCAAGCCCAGCATGGGAAAGGAGCTAAGTAAATGCTTGTGGAATTTTTAAAAAAGCTCAGAAGGCTTAGTAAAGAGTGGAGGGTCCCTGGTGGCCCAGTGGAGAAGAATCCACCTGCCAATGCAGGGGATGTGGGTTCATCCCTGGTTCTGGGAGATTCCACATGCCGCGAAGCAAGCAAGCCCCTGTGCCACAGCTACTGAGCCCGCGCGCTGCGGCGGCTGAAGCCTGCACGCCTAGAGCCTGTGCTCCACGGAGAAGCCCGTGCGCCGCAGCGAAGAGCAGCCTCCGACGCCGCAACTAGAGAAAGCCAGGGCGCAGCGGCGAAGACCCAGCGCAGCCAAAAATACACAAATAAAATCTAAAAACTTCCTTTTTAAAAAAAAAGAGTGGGGGCTCAGGACTTCCCTGGTGGTCCAGTGATTTGGGTTTGACCCCTGGTCAGGGAACTAAGATCCCACATGCCGGGGCGGGGAGGGGGGCAACTAAGCCGGAACGCCGCGCATATGCCGAGCTGGCGCGCCACAATCAGAGTCCGCGAAGCCTCAACCAGAGGCTCCTGTGCGGGGCAGCTGAGACGCGATGCGGGCAAATAAGTCAAAGAGCATGGTTCAAGCGGGGCCCTAGACATGGGCAGGTGACTAACGATCGAAAGTGTATGATGTATTAAGCGAAGTGAACTGAAGTCGCTCGGTCGTGTCCGACTCTTTGAGACCCCATGGACTGTAGCCTACCAGGCTCCTTAGTCCACGGAATTTTCCAGGCAAGAGTACTGGAGTGGGTTGCCATTTCCTTTTCCAGGGGATCTTCCCAACCCAGGGATCGAACCCGTGTCTCCCGCACTGCAGGCAGACGCTTTACCGTCTGAGCTACCAGGGAAGCACGTATAATGTATGCTGCTGCTACTGCTGCTGCTAAGTCGCTTCAGTCGTGGCCGACTCTGTGCGACCCCATAGACAGCAGCCCACCAGGCTCCCCCGTCCCTGGGATTCTTCAGGCAAGAGTACCGGAGTGGGTTGCCATTTCCTTCTCCAATGAATGAAAGTGATAAGTGAAAGGGAAGTTGCTCAGTTGTGTCCGACTCTAGCGACCCCATGGACTGCAGCCTACCAGGCTCCTCTGTCCATGGGATTCTCCAGGCAAGAGTACTGGAGTGGGTTGCCATTTCCTTATCCAATGCATGAAAGTGAAAAGTGAAAGAGAAGTCCCTCAGTCGTGTCCAACTCTTCACGACCCCATGGACTGCAGCCCACCAGGCTCCTCCGTTCATGGGATTCTCCAGGCAAGAGCATTGGAGTGGGGTGCCATTGTTTTCTCCCGTATGATGTATAGATTTCATTAAAAGAAAAGGAGTGGAGGATCAGTTGTAGATTCTGGAGCCACACCACCTGGGTTCAAATCTCGTCTCTGCTGCTTGTGAGCTCTGTGATCTTGAGTAAGTAACTTATCTCTGTTGCACCATGGCAAGAACACACAGAAGAGCTGGACAAAAAAGATCTTCATGACCCAGATAACCACGATGGTGTGATCATTCCCCTAGAACCAGACATCCTGGAATGCAAGGTCAAGTGGGTCTTAGGAAGCATCACTATGAACAAACCTAGTGGAGGTGATGGAATTCCAGTGGAGCTATTCCAAATCCTAAAAGATGATGCTGTGAAAGTGCTGCACTCAATATGTCAGCAAATTTGGAAAACTCAGCAGTGGCCAGCAGGACTGGAAAAGGTCAGTTTTCATTCCAATCCCAAAGAAGGGCAATGCCAAAGAATACGCAAACTACCACACAATTGCACTCATCTCACACGCTGGTAAAGTAAGGCTCAAAATTCTCCAAGCCAGGCTTCAACAGTATGTGAATCGTGAACTTCCAGATGTTCAAGCTGGTTTTAGAAAAGGCAGAGGAACCAGAGATCAAATTGCCAACATCCGCTGGATCATCGAAAAAGCAAGAGAGTTCCAGATAAACATCTATTTCTGTTTTATTGACTATGCCAAAGCCTTTGACTGGGTGGATCACAATAAACTGTGGAAAATTCTTCAAGAGATAGGAATACCAGACCACCTGACCTGCCTCCTGAGAAATGTGTATGCAGATCAGGAAGCACTAGTTAGAACTGGACATGGAACAACAGACTGGTTCCAAATAGGAAAAGGAGTACATCAAGGCTGTATATTGTCACTCTGCTTATTTCACTTGTATGCAGAGTACATCACGAGAAATGCTGGGCTGGATGAAGCACAAGCTGGAATTAGGATTGCCGGGAGAAATCGCAATAACCTCAGGTATGCAGATAACACCACCCTTATGGCAGAAAGCAAAGAAGAATTAAAGAGACTCTTGATGAAAGTGAAAGAGGAGAGTGAAAAAGTTGGCTTAAAACTCAACATTCAGAAAACGAAGATCGTGGCATCTGGTCCCATCACTTCATGGCAAATAGATGGGGAAACAGTGGAAACAGTGGCAGACTTTATTTTTTTGGGCTCCAAAATCACTGAAGATGATGATTACAGCCATGAAATTAAAAGACGCTTACTCCTTGGAAGGAAAGTTATGACCAACCTAGATAGCCTATTAAAAAGCAGAGATGTTACTTTGCCAACAAAGGTCTGTCTACTCAAGGCTATGGTTTTTCCAGTGGTCATGTATGAATGTAAGAGTTGGACTGTGAAGAAAGCTGAGCACCAAAGAATTGATGCTTTTGAACTGCGGTGTTGGAGAAGATTCTTGAGAGTCCCTTGGACAGCAAGGAGATCCAACCAGTCCATCCTAAAGGAGGTCAGTCCCGAGTGTTCCTTGGAAGGACTGATGTTGGAGCTGAGACTCCAATACTTTGTCCACCTGATGCGAAGAACTGACTCATTTGAAAAGCGCCTGATGCTGGGAAAGATTGAAGGTGGGAGGAGAAGGGGACTTCAGAGGATGAGATGGTTGGATGGCATCACCACTTCAATGTCAAGGGTTTGAGTAAACTCTGGGAGTTGGTGATGGACCGGGAGGCCCGGTGTGCTGCAGTCCATGGGGTCACAAAGAGTTGGACACAACTGATCGACTGAACTGAACTGAACTGTTGCACCATAAAACGGTGGCAGCAGGCTCTACCTGCCGTGGTTGTTTTGTGATACACTTAGAGGGCTTGGCACATGACGGTTGACTATAGTTCACATATGCCATGTGCTGAAGACACCCAGAAGGGCTCATTTAGATCCCCTAATCTCATTTCTGTTTGGATCCTGACACTGTCTCTGGCTCCATTAAGATGAAGACTCGGACTGGAAGGGCAGAGGAGCTGCCTTGTACCTGGGGTCCTCTTTCCAGGAAAAGCAGGTGAAGCAGACGGAAAAGGTAGGTTCCTGGGACTTCCTGGTGGTATGGTGGATGAGAATCCGCCTGCCAGTGCCGGGGACACGGGTCCAATCCCTGGTCCCAGAGGACTCCGCATGCCATGGAGCAACTACAGCCCTTGCACCGCAACCACTGAGTCTGAGCTCTAGAGGCACCCACTGAGCCTGGAACCCGTGCTCTGTGACAAGAGGAGCCGCCGAAACGAGAAGCCCCAGCGCCGCAAGGAGCAGACCCCGCTCACCAGCCTAGAAAGCCCAAGTGCAGCAGCACAGACCCGGCGCCACCAAAAATAATAATAATAATAAAGTGGTCAGTTCTGCAAGGCCCTCCTGGAAGACCTGTCTGGGCCCTGAGGGTGGGGGAGGTGGGCCAGAGAAGCACTTGGAAGCCTTGGTTTCTTCTTCCACAAACAAAAATCAGGTCGCACCCTCCCAGGTCCACTGTGACAGCCAGAGCCAGATGGTGTTTAGTGTAAGCTCGGGAAATGCTAAGCTCCTGTAAAATCTCTGTGCTTGTTTTCTGAATGAGGAAACCCAAGCTTCCACCCTCTGACTCTGCCCTCACCCAGGAGAGGGTCTTGAGGAGCAGGGAGGCTGGGGTCTGCCAGGCTGGGGCCCCAGGCAGGAGCCTCTGGGCGGCGGGATGGTGCTGTTTACAGTCAGCACAGCTCACCCCGAGTAGCCCCAAGTCTGTCCTGAGCTCTGGAGCCCTCCAGCGCCTGGACCCAGGGGCAGCTCTCCCTGGGGGTCTGAGGAATGCTGGTGGGGTGGGGGCCCTGGGGACCCTCCCTGAGGGGCATCAAGCTGGGCCGCTGGCCCCAGGGAGCCGGAGGGGAGAGAGTGGACCGCAAACCTGCCTCTCCCTCCCTGCTTCCCTCCCTCCCTTCTGCTTCTCCTCCCTTTCTTCCCTCACAATTCTTGAGCACGCACCACGCCCCAGGCGCTTTTAGCACACTGGCAACGCAGTCCTGATAGGCGTGGCTGCCAACCTGGAGACACACTCACCGGTTCACACTGTTACTCGCTGGTTCAGGAAGGTCTTTCTTCTTTGTTGGTTCATTGTCTCAACAGCTTTTCGGTAAGTTTCTGTTATATGGTGGGTAGATAAAGCTCTGAGGATGCGCCGTCGCTGTTTCAGCCCTGGCTCTGCCACTTGCTGTCTGCATGACCTTGGGCCAGTCACTCCTCCCAGCCGGGCCTCAGTCTCCTTATCTGTACAATGGGATGGCCCCCACAGGACTGTGGGGAAGAGATGAGGTTTCCTCCTCCACCCGTGTGCCCAGCTCAGTGAGGGCCTCAGTCACTTGTTCAACCTGCAGATGCCCCTACCCACTGCCAGGCCCTGGGGACTGCTCCTTGGGGACTGTTCCTTGGAGACTGCTCCTTGGGGAATGGTCCCTGGGGACTGCTCATTCACTCCTTCCGCAAACACGAGCGGAGCACCTGCAGCTCAGTGCAGGCTTATGACGCTATAACTGCACGGTCACCCTGCCTGGGGTTTGGACTTGGTGACCTGGGGTAAATCATTTCATCTCTCTATGCCTCAGTGTCTTCACGGGTCCAGTGTGAGAGGAACTGGAGTGGCATGTGGTGTGTATAAAACCATCAATAGCGGCTATTCCAGAGGAAAGGGACACTGATTAGAGTGAAAGCGGGGCTTCTGAAAGCTCGGCTCTCCCGCAGCCCGGAAGGCGGGGCCGCCCAGTCTGATGCTGGGGCGACACCTGCTGGCAGGAATCTAGGCCTGCAGCCCCACCCTCTTCTGAGGGCTCTCAGACTCCCTTCCAGCCCTGTCTCTGGGCTCTGCTAGTCCAGTGATTCTCAGCAAGGGGAGGACAGAGGAGGGGATGTAAACGGTCCAGACTCCTCTCTCACCACCTCTCTAGGACGGATCATTACTCCCTTTGCCTGGAGTAAGATGCAGCTTCCTCCCCTGCCTTCCTCTCCCAGCACAAGAGCTAAGGAATCTTTTTTTATAAGGCAGGTTGTGATTTCCAGCAGTCCCGACCTCAGAGTAAAATAGAGACCTCCTCGTGGCCTGCGAGGCCTCCCGTGAGAGGGCCCCTGTCGCTTCCCTGGCCTCTCTGTTTTCAGTGTGTATGTGCATCCTCTCCCCCAGCTGGAGGACAAGCTCCTTGATGGCAAAGCCTTGTCTGTCTGTCACGGCTCCATCCCAGGGTCTATCCCAGAGCCTAGCACACAGTAGGCACCCAACAAATACTTGGTGAATGAATGAATGGCTCCTCCAGCCAGACTGAACGACGGGCCCTTCTCCCTGGAGCACTCCGCACCCTTGCCCCTTGCCCTTCTCCCTGGAGCAACCCCCACCCTTGCCCCTTGCCTTGGTATGACTCACTCACTGGTCAGCTTTTAGTTTAGATGCCACTTCCTGCACGAAGGCCTCCTTGATCTCCTCTCCTGAGTGGCCTGGGCGCCCTCCTCCAGCCCCAGTCCCATTCTGTGTGCCTTACTGCTGCACGTACCAGAAGTCACGACAACCAACAGTCGTCTTTCTCGCCTCCCCTACCAGGCTACGAGCTCCTTGAGGACAGGGTCTGCTTTCTCTAGGTCCCCTCTGTTTAGAAGAGACCCTGCCAGAAGGAGAGGCCATGTGCTGTAGGGCTGGTTTGGCTTCTAAGCCCAACTGCACCTGTCTATGGGCCTTGAGTACATTCCTCAACTTCTCTTTGCCATGGTTCTCTAAACTGTGAAATGGGAAAAAAAAAAAAAGCGCTTCTCTGTACTGGCATTTGGAGGATGCCATTTCCCTGGCACAGAGCAAATGGTCAATGCATGTCATCCACCAGCGTTTGTGTGTGCACGCTAAGGCGCTCCCGTCGTGTCCGACTCTTTGCATGTCTATGGACTGTAGCCCACCAGGATCCTCTGTCTGTGAGATTCTCTAGGCAAGAATACTGGAGTGGGTTGCCATGCCCTCCTCCAGGGAATCTTCAGGACCCAGGGATTGAAACTGTGTCTCATATGTCTCCCACATTGGCAGGCAGGTTCTGTACCATGAGTCCACCTGGGAAACCCACCAGTGTTTGTAGAAACCTAGTAAAGCATTAGCGAATAAATGAACATTCAGCAATTTTAATCCAAGAGGCTTGAGACCCTCTTTGTTAGCATCTCTTAGACCTCCCTCTCTCCTCACAGCAGCTCCTACTTCCTGCTGAGGACCAGGACTGCCCTGAGGGAGAGGCATAGAGCTCCCCCACCTACTTTTCTGTCCCTAGGGGCAGTGGAAGCCTGGCATGCAGTGGGTGCTCAGTAAATAATATCTCATTTTCATCTGTTCAAGCATGCTACTCCCTTCCCTTTCTGAGTACTTCCACCCCCTCCTGAGAAGCCAGTTCCCCTTATCTCCCACCCCACCTGGGTCCTTAAATCGCCCATTCTGAGTCCCATGCCCTCCCGGTGATCCCTGGTGACCTATACCCTCGCACGCCAGCAAAGATCGCTGTAGTTACTAACCGCCCCTGCCCGTTGTGCTGGGAGGTTCTGACTCCTGCTCTGGATGAGAAACCAACCAGAGGACCATAGGGAGAGTACTTCCCAGTGCTGTTCCACCATTTTCCATCCCACCACCTTGCTCAGTGTCCACACAGCATTCATTACACTGTTCGAATAGTCTTTATTCGGTTGTTTAACCTTTCTCCCCCACCCTCAAGCTTACAAACTCCAAGAAAGCTGCAGTGTCTTTTCCAGCGCCGTGCAGAGCTGGCAGTTGGGAGATGCTGTGTTAGAGTGTGCTGTGTGACTGAGTCAGCCTCATTCTACGTGGCGGCGCCTTATCCTGCTGCCGCTGAAAGGCTAGCAAAGATGCAGAGGAAGGAAGGAGGATACTTGGTGCTGTTTCAGATGTCCTTTAGGATCTAACTCTCCTTCCCTGGCTCAGGTACAAAAGCCTTCTGCTCAGCTGGGGAAGCGGGAGTGGACGCTGGGAATCGTGCACGGACCCCTGACCCTCTCCGCCAGGGCCAGGCTCCTGCAGTCAATCAGCCTGTGCGCAGACGCAGGAGGAGAGGGCCTTGAGGGAGCCGATGACCGTTCCCCACGCGGAGGACCTCGAGGACACGGCCTTCACGGGGCTCCCCTTGGCTTCAGGAGCCTCCGCAAGGCCTTCGGGGCTGGCTGGGGGGGAAGCTGGGGCCGTAGTCCCTTGGCAAGGCCCCCCGGCCTGGGCAAGGCCCCCCCCACCTAGCGGAGCCTCCGGAGTCAGGTTGGGGGACTGCTTTTCTCCGCATAACAAGATGTAGGTCTTCATCAGAGGGACGGCAGGTCCCGGGTTGGGACCAGGGGTGCGGGGTGGCCCTGGAGGTGCTGCCAGGGAGATCTGCTTCCCTCGCGCACAGTCGATGACGAAGGTCAGGTGGGCTCCGGGGACGGCCTTCTGCCGGCGCGCCGGCCTTCCACTTGGAAGGGAGCAGAGGGCTGGAGGTTCGTGCTGGCGCAGCACGGGGCCGGCTCCAGTGGTTCGCGTGTTCGTCCACTCAGCCGGGAATTTTTCTGTTAATAAAGTAAAAATAAATAATTTTTATTTTATATTGGGGTATAGTTGATTTGGGCTTCCCTGGTGGCTCGGGGTAAAAAATTCGCTTACCATGCAGGAGAAGGGGGTTGGATCCCTGGGTCGGGAAGATCCCCTGGAGAAGGAAATGGCTACCCACTCCAGTATTCTTGCCTGAAGAATCCCATGGACAGAGGAGCCTGGGGGGCTACAGTCCGTGGGGTCGTAAAAGTCTTAGCAACCAAAGAACAGCGGTAGTTGATTTACCATGCTGAGTTAGTTTTAGGTGAACAGCACAGTGATCCAGTTATTTATATATCAAACATACATCCATTCTTTTTTAGATTCTTTCCCCATATCTGTTATTACAGAATTTTGTAAACAATATGTATTTACTTATTTATTTGGCTGCACAGGGTCTTAGCTGCAGAATGCCGGATTCTTTACCTTTGTGTCACGTGGGATCTTTTAGTTGAGACATATGGGATGTAGTTCCCCAACCAGAGATCAAACCCAAGCCCCCTGCATGGAGAGCACAAGGTCTTAGCCAGTGGACCAGGGAAATCCTGTTATCACAGAATACTAAATAGACTTCCCTCAACAGGGATTTAACTGTATGTCGTACGTGCTAAATTGCTTCAGTCGTGTCTGACTCTTTGAGACCCTATGGACTGTAACCCACCAGGCTTCTCTGTCCATGGGGATTCTCCAGGCAAGAATACTGGAGTGGGTAGTCTTTCCCTTCTCCAGGGGATCTTCCCAACCCAGGGATCCAACCCACATCTCTTACGTCTCCTACATTGGCGGGTGGGTTCTTTACCACTGTGCTACCTGGGAAGTTCTAACTGTAGGTTAGTTGACACACAAAAATGGGAAGCTGGTGGGGCTTAACAGCATGGATTTCAGCCCTGGGGAGGCCTGAGTATAAATCTGTCTCCTTCCCACCCCCCATCAGCCCTCTGCCTTCCAGGAGCACAGAGCCCACCACATCAGAGCCTCTCAACCCCACCACGCCTACAAGCTGCTTGGGCATCTTGTTATCATGCAGATTCTCAGGTGGCTCCATGGAAAAGAATCTGCCTGCAATGTGGGACACCTGGGTTCGATCCTTGGGTTGGGAAGATCCCCTGGAGAAGGGAATGGCTACCCATTCTAGTATTCCTGCCTGGAGAATTCCATGGACAGAGGGGCCTGGCAGGCTTCAGTATATGGCTCTCAAAGAGTCAGACGTGACTGAGCGACTACCACTTTCACTTCGCTTTCTGGTACAGCAGGTCTGGGCTGGGGCCTGACGGTCTGCATTTCTGAGAGGCGCCCAGGGAATGCCGATGCTGCTTGCCCATGGACCGCACTGTGGTGAGTAGTAGGAGGAAAGCCCGGCCTCCTTTTACAGGCGAGGGAACTGAGGCTCAGCTGGTGCAGATGTCAGTGGCCTCAGGAAACACTGCTGCTCCCCCATCCCCCTACCATACTCTTATCCACCTGTCCCCTCTGCCCCGGGGATCCTTGCTCTGTCTTTCCCCACCAAACAGGGGGCAACCATGAGCCAACCCAGGGGCTTATCAATGAACCAACCCGGGGATTTATCAATGAAGCAAGTGCCAGAGCAGGTCTCTCCGAATCCAAAGCCTTTGCTCTTTGAAAAAAACGTTTCAAGTTGCCCAAATGATAAACAAAACCATCCTCTTGACTACGTGCTCGTCGCCACAACCCAGGCTCAGAAGGAAGCTTCTCTTCTGCTAAGTTAGTTAATGCAGGAAATGTGGCTGATCCTTGAACAATGCCAGTTTGAACTGTGGGTCCACTTACATGTCGATTTGTTTTCAATAAATACCCATTCCTACACAATCCGTAGTAGGTTGAGTCTGTGGATGTGGACTCTCAAATACAAAGGGATGATTGTAGTTATAGCCTGATTGTCCACTGCTCAGAGAATCAGCGCCCCAGCCCCAAGTTGTTCAAGGGTCAACTGTAAATGAAGCTCACCCGTGGCTTGAGAATCCTGGCAGCCCTGGAGGGAGGCTGTCTGTCCTTTCCTGCCACCCCGACTCCACGGCCTCCCCAGTCCCTCTCAGCTGCAGGGCTGAGGCCCCCTCTGCATCTCTTACCTGAGCTGGTCTCCAGGTTCGTCTCAAGGCCCCCGGGGTGGGCACTCGGGTCTCTGGTGTCTTCTGAGGGGGCCGTGACTGCTGCCATGGTGCCTGGCTCAGCACTGGCAGAGGAAGCTGTTTTCAGCAGCCTTGTCCAGAATGCGGGTCCGCACCCAAGGACCAGACCTTTTATATTTACCAGATCCGGATCTGCTGAGTGAATTCCACCAGGAGCCACAGGAACTGGCCTGGAGCAGTTGGGGGATTGCTTTGATCGACGGGTTTATGTCAACAGGATTGCAGTCCGGTGGCTGGGAGGTAGGCCTTCTACCAAACACACAGTTTCTTCCAAGCTCAGCAGCTTCCTCCCCTGGGACGAGGCTGGGAACCATCTCTTCCAGGTCTCAGTTTCCCGAACCTCAGTCATTGCCTGGCTGCATTCCCAGTTTTTAGCTGTTTTATTTATTTATTTTTGGTCCCACCTAAGAGAAGGGACTGGCAGAGGATGAGATGGTTAGAGAGCATCACTGACTCAAAGGACATAAATTTCAGCAAACTCCAGGAGACGGTGGTGGACGGAGTTCTGGATGGCGGGAAGTCCAAGATCAAGATGCTTATCGATTCTGGTGTTTTGTGAGGACCTGCCTACTAGTTCATAAATAGCTATCTTTTTGCTGTGTCTTCACCTCACAGAAAGTGCAAGAAAGGTCTCTGGGATCTCTTTTTATAAAGGCACTAACCCCATCATAAGGATTCTACCCTCATGACCTAATTACCCCTCCCCGAAGACCCCACCTCTTCAGTTCAGTTCAGTCACTCAGTCGTGTCCGACTCTTTGTAACCCCAAGGACTGCAGCACACCAGGCTTCCCTGTCCATCACAAACTCCCAGAGCTTGCTCAAACTCATGTCCATCGAGTCCGTGAGCCCATCCAACCATCTCTTCCTCTGTTGTCCCCTTCTCCTCCCACCTTCAATCTTTCCCAGCATCAGGGGCTTTTCCAGTGAGTCAGTTCTTTGCATCAGGTGGCCAAACTATTGGAACTTCAGCTTCAGCATCAGTCCTTCTAATGTATATTCAGGACTGATTTCCTTTAGGGTAGACTGGTTGGATCTTTTTGCTGTCCAAGGTACTTTCAAGAGTCTTCTCCAACACCACAGTTCAAAAGCAGCAATTCTTCGGCACTCAGCTTTCTTTATAAGTCCAACTCTCACATCCATACATGAATACTGGAAAAACCATAGCCTTAACTAGACAGACCTTTGTTGGTAAAGTAATGTCTCTGCTTTTTAATATGCTGTCTAGGTTGGTCATAACTTTTCTTCCAAGAAGCAAGCATCTTTTAATTTCATGGCTGCAGTCACCATCTGCAGTGATTCTGGAGCCCCCCAAAATAAAGTCTTTCAGTGTTTCCATTGTTTCCTGATCTATTTGCCATGAAGTGATGGGACCAGATGCCATGATCTCCGTTTTCTGAATGTTGAGTTTTAAGCTATCTTTTTTACTCTCCTCTTTCAGTTTCATCAAGAGGCTTTTTAGTTCCTCTTCACTTTCTGCCATAAGGGTGGTGTCTTCTGCATACTTGAGGTTATTGATATTTCTCCCAGCAATCTTGATTCCAGCTTGTGTTTCTTCCAGCCCAGCGTTTCTCGTGATGTACTCTGCATATAAGTTAAACAAGCAGGTGGCAACATACAGCCTTGACGTACTCCTTTCCCAATTTGGAACCAGTCTATTGTTCTATGTCCAGTTCTAACTGTTGCTTCTTGTCCTGCATACAGATTTCTCAGGAGGCAGGTCAGATGGTCTGGTATTCCTGTCTCTTTCAGAATTTTCCAGTTTTTTGTGATCCACACAATCAGAGGTTTTGACATACATAGTCAGTAAAGTAGAAGCAGATGTTTTTCCGGAACTCTTTTGCTTTTCGATGATCCAGCGGATGTTGGTGATTTGATCTCTGGTTCCTCTGCCTTTACTAGGTTTCAGAATATGAATTTTGGGAAGATGTATTCTATCTACAGCATTTTTTAGGTCAATCAAATTTTAAGTCAATTTTTTTTTTCTTTTACTGAAAAAGAGAAATACTTGTCTACTGAAAAAAAATGTACAGCCTAAAGTTCAGAGTCATGTTTTTTCAGTGAATTTACTGAGGGCTTAAGTCCAAGAGAAAACCTGATCAAAAGAGTTAAGTGTAGAGCCAGGATATATAGGAGTTAAAAACAAAACAAAACAAACCAGGTAGTGGAAACATGAAAAGATCACTGTTAGGGACGTTTCTGGTGGTCTAGAGGTTAAGACTCCCAGCCTCCAATGCAGAGGGCTCAGGTTCGATCCTGGGTCAGGGAATGAAGATCCCACATGCTGTGCAGCGTGGCCAAAAAATAAAAAAAGAAAAGAAAAAGATTATTGTTAATTAAAGAAAATCAGACATCTCATGTTAGTGAATTTAGTGCTTTTACACGTACAGGAAGATGCACGAGTTTGGGCTTATTGGAATTATTCCTTTAATGTGCACCTTGACTATCCTGTTTTTCTCCCTCCCGAGCCCCGTCAGGTGCACCGTTGGGGTGGCTGCAGTGGCGGCTGGCCTGTCGGTTGCAATATTGTTTGCTTACTGACAAGGCAGGTGACATTCTTTGTTGTAGTACTTCTATAAATGAATATTTATGGTAGAAGATGCTGCCCCAAAGAAGAGCATGCCCTAATCCCCAGAACCTGTGAAAATGTTACCTTACACAGCAAAAGAAACGTTTGCAGGTGTCTTTCAGGGTATTCCAGTCTGACACCAATTCTGATGTGTGCTTTTTTCCACATTACCAAGCAGTTAATGCTTTTCTGACACTGCCTACCTGGAGGTTGCTTCAGATTTCACAGATTAAGAGGTCAGTCCTACAAGACTGCCCCTGGCACAGATATCAATCACACGTCCTGGTGGTCAGATGGGTTTCTGACCTACAGATGGGAGGGTCCCAAAACACACTCCTTGGATTCAATTAGTTTGCTAGAGCAGGTCACAGAACTCAGAGAAGTGTTTTGCTTATTAGATTGCCAGTTTCTTATAAAAGGATATAACTCAGGGGACTTCCCTGTGGTCCAGTGGCTAAGACTCCACACTCCCAACGCAGGGGGCCTAGGTTCAATCCCTGGTCAGGGAACATAGATCCCACATGCCACAACTAAGCATTTGAATGCCACAACTTAAGTTCCTGTGTGCTGCAGGGAAGATGAAAGATCCCACATGCCCCAACTGAAAATCCTGTATGTCTCAGTGAAGATCAAAGAGCCCACGAACTGCGCCTAAGACCTGGGCAGCCTGAATAAATAAATAAATGTGTATATATTTAAAAGAATGTAACTCAGGAAGAGCCAGATGGCAGAGATGCACAGGCAAGCTGTGTGGGAAGGGCCAGGAGTGTCCACCGCCTCTGAGAATGCTGCTCTTCCCCAGTCTCCACGAGTTCACCAACCCAGAAGCTCTCAAAAACCTGTTCCTTAGGGTTTTAATGGAGGTTTCAGTGCATAATCATGATTGAGTAAACCATTGGCCATTGTTGGCCACGGATCTCCAGTCCCTCACTTTCTGAAGGTTGGGCGGTGGGTGGGACGTCCGGCCCTCTAACCAAAGGCTTGGTCCTGCTTCCATCCTTGGGTGATGTTGTTGTTTAGTGTCTGACTCTCTGCGACCCCATGGACCGCAGCACACCAGGCTCCTCTGTCCTCCACTGTCTATCTCCAAGAGTTTGCTCAGATTCACGTCCTTGGTCTGACTCTCGGCGACCCCGTGGACCACAGCACACCAGGCTCCTCTGTCCTCCGCTATCTATCTCCCAGAGTTTGCTCAGATTCACGTTCCTAGAGTTGGTGAGACTATCTAACCATCTCATCCTCTGCTGCCCCCTTCTCCTTTTGCCTTCAATCTTTCCCAGCATCAGGGACTTCTCCAGTGTGTGAGTTCTTCACATCAGGTGGTTGTAGGGCCTTTTTAAGAGTCACCTTGTTACAATAACAAAAGCCACCATTTTCCCTCTTCTCAACTGGGAAATTCCAAGGCTGGTAGGAGCTCTGTGCCAGGAACCAGTAGGAAGACCAAATATATATTTACTTAACAGATCTGGGTTCAATCCATGCTTCAGGAAGACCCCCTGGAGGAGGGCATGGCAGTTCACTCCAGGATTCTTGCCTGGAGAATCCCCTGGACAGAGGAGCCTGGTGGGCCATGGTCTGTAGGGTCGAAAATAGTCAGACATGACTGAAGCTACTTGGCACGCATGCATCTATCAGAGGTATGGACGCAGGGATGTTGGGTGGATTGTCTAAGTGAATACACCGTAATGACACCAGTCCTTAAAATGGGGCCATTTTCCAAGCTGGGTTAGAGAGATATGACAATGGGATAAGGCCAGAAGGAAGCGAAGTGAGAGACTCGGTCTGCCACTGCTGGTGTTAAAAGACAAACCGGGATGCGGTAAACATTGTAAGAGTTTGTTTGAATAAAAATCGACTTCAATCAGGTAGCATCCAATCTAGAAGACAGAAAGGACCCCTGAGCAGTGGTACAAAGGCAGAAAGGAGCAGAATTGGAAGTTACACTAGGCAAGAAAGTGGGCTGGTTATCGCAAGGTTACTTTCCCTCTGGAGACAGCAAGGTTCCATCAGGCACCTAACTGGTGCCCATCAGGTGGTTCCTGATTGACTGGTTTAAGATTCCACTTCTGGAAGAGCCAAAACCTTCGTGAAGTTAACTCTTTGTCTGCTGATGTGAGGCTTAGTATAAGCAGCTCCATTTGGGGCTTGCTGTATTGTTTGCGGTATTTTCGTTACCTTTTTAAATTGAAGGATAGTGTGTTTACAGCATTGTGTTAGTTTCAGGCATACAGCTTTGTTGCTGATTAGTCACTGAGTGGTGTCCAACTCTTTTTCGACCCCATGGACTGTAGCCTGCCAGGCTCCTCTGTCTGTGGAATTTTCTAGCAAAGAATAGGGGTTTTCCTGACCCAGGGATCGAACCCATGTCTTCTGCATTGGCAGGCAGATTCTTTACCACTGAGACACCAGGAAGCCCAGCAGATGTAAAGCATCGTTCCTCAAAACTCATAACCCTGGTCTAATCATGAGAAAAACACTGGCAAGATCCAAACTGAAGGACATTCTGCAAAATACCCACTTAGTGCTCCTCACAGTGTCAAGATCGTGAAAAACAAGGCGAGACTGAGAAAAAGTCACAGACCAGAGGAGGCGGAAGGGACGTGATGACTGCATGCCACGTGGAGTCCTGGGCCGGATCCTGGGAGAGAGGAAGGGTGTTAACAGGAAACCTGGGGAGATCCAACAAAGCCTGGAATTTAGTGAGTGGCCACGTACCAGTGTTGTTTAAACAAATGCTCCCTGGTCACGTCAGATGTTAACAATGGGGAAAGTGGGTGTGCACTGAATGGACTCTCCGTACTGACTTTGCATCTTCTCAGTACGCCTACAGTTATTCAAAAATTTAAAAAGTATCTTTAAAAAGTTAGTGGGGAAGACTGTCATTGGGCGCTAGTGGAGGTAACCGGTACACCTTCTCATTTCTCTGATAATTCAAAGGAAATGAACGTCAGGAAGACAGTGCGAGCGGGGGTCTGGAGAATTCGGACTCCTCTTAGATTACTAGTGGGATTGCTAAGTGTTTCAGGCACTCTGAGTGGGGGGAATAAATTAGGAATTTGGGATGAACAGATACACACCACTATACATAAAATGTGTTAACAGTGAGGACCTACTGTCTAGCACAGGGGACTGTGTTCAGCGCCTTGTGACAATCTATAATAGAAAAGAGTCTTAAAATAGCATATGTATGTCTGTGTGATTGAACCACTGAGACACTGGAAACCAGTTGTGATTCAGTTTTTAAGAATGGTGCTGTCATCTTGGAAAATAATTTGGCAGTTCCTCAAAATGTTAAAGATCGAGTCATCATAGGCTTCCCTGGTGGCTCAGTGGTAAAGAATCCACTTGCAAATGCAGAAGACATGGGTTTGATCCCTGATCCGGGACGATCCCACATGCGGCACAGCAGCTAAGCCCGGGAGCCACAGCACCTCGCTCCTGAGCCCTGGCGCTGAGACCACTGAAGCGGCACGCCCCGCAGCCCCTCTCCACAGAGACGCCGCCACAGCAAGAAGGCCCAGTGCCGCAGTCAAGAGCAGCCCCGCAGGAACCCGGCGCAGCCAAAGGAAACAAGTTTGCAGAAAGACCCACAAAAAATCCTGTAATATGGAGCTTATGTTCCAGTATGATGAGTCAAAAAATAAAGAACATAGTGCTTAAAAAAGTTGTCATAAGACCCAGCAATTCAGTCAATGCGTGTACCTGAGTGAAACACGTCCACAAAACACTGGTACACACATGTTCACGGCATCATTATTCACAACAGCTTCCCTTGTGGCTCAGCTGGTAAAGAATGCGCCTGCCATGCGGGAGACCTGGGTTCAATGCCTGGGTTGGGAAGATCTTCTGGAGGAGGACGTGGCAACCCACTCCAGTACTCTTGCCTGGAGAATCCCATGGACAGAGGAGCCTGGCGGGCTACAGTCCATGGGGTCAAAGAGTCGGACATGACTGAGCAAGCAAGCACAAAGTGAAAAGGACGCCAATGTCCATCAGCTGTTGAACAGATAAACCAAATGTTGTATATTTATACAGCAGGATATTATGTGACCATAAAAAAGAGTGAAGTACTGATCCATGTTACGATGTGGATGAAGCTTAAAATCTAAGTGAAAGAAGCCAGTCATTAAAGACCGCATTTGATTCCATTTTATATAATGTCTGGAATAGGCAAAGCCGTGAAGAGCAAAAGTAGATTAGTGGCTGTCAGAAGTTGAGGGAAGGAAGAAGTGAGGTTTGGTAGAGTGATGAAATGTTCTGAAATTAGATAGCCGTGTTGGCTGTGCAATTGTTAATATACTAATAACCAGTGAATTTTATACTTCCAAATGGTGGATTGTATGGTATGTTTATAATCTCAATAGAGCTGTTATCTTTAAAAAAATGAGAGCTATCCTATCTTCCCTAATGAACTGTTTTTCTGGAAAATCACGTGGCCCTGGATGAGGGAAAGCTCTTGTTTACAGAATTTCAGCTAATAAATGTGGAAAGAACGATAGGATCAGAAATGCATCATTTTACAACCTCTAATGAAGTTATTTACTCAGACAAGCATCTTCAAAGGAAGAAAGTATTGGGGAAGGTTGATGAGAAACTTTCCCAAGAATCAGGCTGCTGCCACTCAAACCACCCAGACCACCCACTTTATCATCACTAAAGGATCGGGAAAATCCCCTGGAGGAGGGCGTGACAACCCCCTCCAGTATTCTTGCCTGGAAAATTCCATGGATAGAGAAGCCTTCTGGGCTACAGGTCATGGGGTCTCAAAAGAGTCAGACGCAGCTGAACACACACACAGCACACACAGCACTCAACAGCACCTAGGAAGCCTTCTTACAGAAAACGGATCTAAATCTACTCTATAGCTATTTTACAGGAAACGGGGCTAATCGCAAGACAGCATAAGGAAGGACATAGAAAAATCCAGAATGTAGGTCATTCTACAGGACAAGTGACCCCAGTTCTGCAATAAAGCAATGAAATGGCAAAGAAACAAACAAAAAGATTAAAAAAAAAAACAAAAAATGAGACAAGGAGAAATGATTACTTTGGAAAAAAAGTGACTCAAAAGCCAAAACTAACTGTTGACTAAAAAAGATGCACAACATGAGAGCTGTGAGTTAAGTTTTCTTTGGGGCAAAACGAGGACTGCAGCCCAGGAGGCAGTGCCTCAGACGCTCTGAGAGGCCGCTGGAAAGCGCCAGATGCGCCTGAGCAACTGGGCTGAACTGATATTAGTCCAAGTCCCAATCTAAGGTAATCAGTTTCAGTTCCACTGCAGGAGGCGCAGGTTCGATCCCTGGTGGGGAAGGGGTGGGGTGAGGGGAAGAAGGGTATCTTAAGTACATTTAGCAAAAGTTAACTGTTGAATCTGGATGATAGCCCTACAGAAAATACTTCACTGTTTTCACTACTCTGTGTTCTTTACAAAGTTTTCTTTTCTTTTAACAATTTATTTACTTGTTACTTTCAGCTCACTGAATCTTCCTTGCTGCCTCCGGGCTTTCCCTAGTTGCGGAGAGTAGAGGGCAGCTGCTCTCTAGCTGTGCTTCGGGCTTCTCGTAGCAGCAGCTTCCCTTGTTGCAGAGCACAGGGCTCCTTAGCTGTGGGCATGCTCGGACTTAGTTGCCCCGAAGCATGTGGAATCTTCTTGGACCAGGGGCTTAACCAGGGTCCCCTACTTTGGCAGGTGGATTCTTTACCACTGGACCAGCAAGGCAATCCTACAAAATTTTCAAAATGAAAAGGAGTTTAAAAGTGAATGTCAAGGGTTTATGCCGAGGATGTCCGTGGAGACTAAAGGAAAGCATTGCATGACAAGTGAGCAGAGAAAACATAAAAGTAGCATTTATAAGTTAAAACACTGTTAGATAATTCCTGATTGCAACATGTTTGTAGTCAGCGTGATAAACTAAATTGTGTAAATAGACATTTGTTGGTTTATCTACAGCGTTTCAGGTTTATATCCTCAGGCTGGTCAACCAAATAAAAAAATTCTACTTCGGAAAATGCAAGGTAGCCCACGTGTAAATAGTGACCGAGCTTTGGGAAGACTTTGGTGGGGGTGGTGGTGAGTTTTAGGCTGGAGACTCTGGGGATGGTGAAGGGCCCTGTGTGTCACTCTGAGGGGAGAAGGTTCTGGCGGGGAGAAGCCGGGGTGAGGGAGCTGGTTAGTAACTCACACGAGCACTAGCCCTTGGTGAGAAGGCAGGCGAGTCAGTCCTTCACTCAGTCAACCCGTGCGTGTGTACTTACTCTGGCCCTGTCCCGGCCGCCCACCCCAGGGTTCTGGATTCCTTCTTCTCTATTTCTCTGAAGAGTTTCTGGCATCTCAGTGTCATTTAATGAAGACCAGTAGTGAGTCCAGATTTTATTCAACCAACTGTGCTGTTAGAACCATTCTCAGCTGAATCATTAAAACACCCAAATCTCTGTAACATGCATTTATATAATGATACATTCTGCCAAGTCTAATCCAGTTACACCCATATTCCCCGGTTTCAGCTCATTTATTAGTTAAGACTGCTGTCTCTTCCTCTTTGTCCTTCCTTCCTTCCTTTCCTTTCTTTCTTGTGGGTAAGCCACCTCCAAGATCAGACTGGGCATTTTGAAATTAGACTTTCTGTAGATCTGGAGACAAAAGAAGGGTGGTGGAGTGAGAGGTCTGAGAGAGGAACCAGCGTCTCCTTGCAGAAGAACTTTCTTGCTGTTTGTTGTTCGGTTGCTAAATTATGTCCAGCGTTTTGCGACCCTGTGGACCGTAGCATATCAGGCTTCTCTGCCCTCCACTAACTCCTGGAGTTTGCCCAGATTCAAGGCCATTCATGTCATTTCACATGCTAGCAAAGTTATGTTCAAAACCCTTCAAGCTAGGCTTTAGCAGCACGTGAATCCGGAACTTCCAGATGTACAAGCTGGGTTTTGAAGAGGCAGAGGAACCAGAGATCAAATTGTCAACATTTGTTGGATCATGGACAAAACAAACAAGTTTCAGAGGAACATCTGCTTCACTAACCACGCTAAAGCCTTTGACTGTGTGGAACACAACCAAATAACTTCCTAATTGGGCTTCTCTGATAGCTCAGTTGGTAAAGAATCCGCCTGCAATGCAGGAGACCCTGGTTCAATTCCTGGGTTGGGAAGATCCACTGGAAAAGAGATAATCTACCTGCTCCAGTATTCTTGGGCTTCCTTTGTGGCTCAGCTGGTAAAGAATCTGCCTGCAATGTGGGAGACCTTGGTTCCATCCCTGAGTTGGGAAGATCTCTTGAAGAAGGGAAAGGCTACCCACTCCAGTATTCTGGCCTGGAGAAGTCCATGGACTGTATAGTCCACAGGGTCTCAAAGAGTTGGACACTGAGGACTCTCATTTTCACATGAGGCTGTTACATGCCCTCCAGGGAAAGCAGTTTGGCCTCATGCCATGGGAGGAGGGGCTGCCTCTGCCGGCAAGGGGGTTTCCTTGAATTTTGGATTTCGGGAATCAGGGGAACTCATTGTCTGCATCCACCCAAACATCCCCATTTCAATTCCTAAGTGCACCTTGTTCCCGCTCAATGTATCTGGCCAGGTGCAGTTATATCGCAATTATGTTACAGTTTAGCAACCCACTGATCACTTCTGTTGAATTTTTGACTACACAAGCCCTGTGGCTACAAGAGATAAGAAAACATAGAACAGTCAGGAATGGCCTAGTTCTCTGGCTCTGTCTCGAAATTTTAAATCCTATTTCTTTTTTGAACATCTTCAGTGTAATCATCACCGTTGTATTAGTTCACAGCTCACCCCACACTTCTTACAGCCTTCACTCCCATCCTAACGCTCAGCTACAGCAGCTGCAACTAAAGAGAATCATGATGAGAGTGAAAGAGGAGAGTGAAAAAGCTGGCTTAAAACTCAACATTCAGAAAACTAAGATCATGGCATCCAGTCCCATCACTTCATGGCAAATAGATGGGGAAACAGTGGAAACAGTGACACACTTTATTTTTCTGGGTTCCATAATCACTGCAGATGGTGACTGCAACCATGAAATTAAAAGATGCTTACTCCTTGGAAGAAAAGCTGTGATCAACCTAGACAGCATATTAAAAAGCAGAGACATTACTTTGCTGACAAAGGTTTGTCTAGTCAAAGATATGGTTTTTCTAGTAGTCATGTATGGACGTGAGAGTTGGACTATAAAGAAAGCTGAGCACCAAAGAATTGATGCTTTTGAACTGTGGTGCTGGAGAAGACTCTTGAGAGTCTCTTGGATGGCAAGGAGATCCAACCAGTCCGTCCTAAAGGAGATCAGTCCTGAATATTCATTGGAAGGAGTGATATTGAAGCTGAAACTCTAATACTTTGGTCATCTGATGAGAAGAACTGACTCTTTGGAAAAGACCCTGATGCTGGGAAAGATTGAGGGCAGGAGGAGAAGGGGACGACAGAGGATGAGATGGTTGGATGGCATCACCGACTCAATGGCCATGATTTAGAGCAAGCTTCCAGAGTTGATGATGGACAGGGAAGCCTGGCATGCTGCAATCCATGGGGTGGCAAAGAGTTGGACACAACTGAGTGACTGAACTGAACTGAACAGCAACTGCTCCATCCACCAAAGCTTCATCTTCAGTAGACACTTTCCTCCAGGCAACAATACTTATTGTACTATTTTTTTCCCTGAGTGAAATAGACTACATCTGAATTACCTTCAAATTTAATGCCCTGATTTCCATCTTTGAAGGTCCTTTTCCTGCAGAAATAGAAATCTCACTGGGCTTTCTCTTTAATTAAACCTTTTATTTTGATTTTTAAAAATTTTGAATATTTTTTGGCTGCATTATGGGGCATGTGGGATCTTAGTTCCCCAGTTAGGGATTGAATGCATCTCCCCTGCATCAGAAGTGTGTAGTCTTAACCACTGAACTGACTGCCGAGGAAGTCCCAAATTTTTTCATTTTGAAATAATTGTAGGTTCACATGCTATTGTAAGAAATGATACATAACAATTCCATCCCCTTCCCCATCCTTTATGGGCTTCCCAGGTGGCTGAGTGGTAAAAGAATCCATCTGCCAATGCAGGAGACACTACTTCAATCCCTGGGTCTGGAAGATCCGCTGGAGGAGGAAATGGCAACTCACTCCAGTATTCTTGCCAGGAAAATCCCATGGACAGAGGAGCCTGGTGGGCTACAGTCCATGCGGTCACCAAGAATCGGACTTAGCGACTAACAAAATGATCGCCTTAGGAAAGACAAAGAGCTGCATCCCAGCGGTGGCCCTTTAACTTCACTTACTTGTCTGGCAGGTATCACCTGTGGGCCCGACCCAAGGGCACCTGTGAGGTGGGGGAACGTCGTGACCCACACGAAGTGTGCGGGGTCACTGGGTTTCTACTGTGGTGCTCACGGGCCAGTCAGGGGTTGGAGTCCACGGGGACACAGTCGAGGAAGGTTCTGGTGCGGTATTAGAGCAGCTTAGGTGAGGAAGGTGGGACCTCGAGCCCCATGGCCTTGCACACTGCAGACAGGAGTGTGTGCAGGTGTGCAGTGGTTCGTGAGGGTGCCTTTCACTCCGGTGGTGTCTCTGGAGGATCAGATCAAGAGAGAGCCACATGGGCTGCCAGAGGAAGCGTGTTAGATGCAGGTAATGTGAGATGCTGACTTTATTTCATGAAGAGACAAAGCAGACCGGGTCTTGTGGAGTCTATCCCAAGACCATGGGCGGGAGGCCTTGCACCAAGGCCCAGAGGCAGAGCCCAGAAACAAGGTCATCTCCAGAACTGACTGAGCCCCTTTGTAACCCTTGCTGAGTTGGGCCCATGGACTGTAGACCGGATCACCACCAGCAGGCTTCCTGACTTCACATTGGGCAAAACCGCCCAACCCGGCGCTCACCCTGTTGCTGTGCTGTTCATGCGCTCAGTCGAGTCTGACTGTTTTGCATCCCTATGGATTGTAGTCCCAGGCTCCGCTGTCCATGGCATTTCTCAGGCAAGAACGCTGGAGTGGGTTGCCACTTCCTTCTCCAGGGGATCTTCCTGACCCAGGGATCGATCCCTGGTCTCCTGTATTTGTGTCCCCTTGGCTTTCCCTGGCCCGTTGGGAGGTCGGGCCACTGTGCTCACAGCACCTTCCTTATCTTTGCTCCTTGCTCTTAATAAACTCACTCCCTTCGAAAATGCTCCGTGTCTGAAAATTCTTTCCCAATCTGCGATCAGACTGCCATGACAGGTCTGTTCCCTAAGACTCACAAGGTTCTTATGAACGTGACCCTGGCCTGTGGATGTTAAGGTCATCCTTGCCCTTGGGATGTTGACCAGGCACTTTAAGGTCAACTCAGCTGCTTTAGATTCTTGGGCCACGAGTGATGGTGGTTCTCAGGGTGAAGCTCAGAAGCGTTCCAAGCAAAAGGAGCATAGACACTGTGTGGAAAACTGTTTTCACATTGGCATTCTTGCAGCTTCGAATAAACTACAAATGTTCTCTGCACATGTGCAGATTAATTGGCAGCTTCGAGGGGCCCTGGAGGTCATTCCAGCAGAATGCACTGGGTGCTGGCGCTGCTGCACCTCTGCCCCTGTGCCCACTTCTTCCCAGCTGCAAGGAAAACACTGGTGGGCACCATGGGGCAGATACAGGTATTTCTGTGTCAGCGGCACAGCTGGGCACTGATGCTTGGGGTCCAGGACTCACCCCCACCAGAGCCAGCCCCTCATGAAGTCCCAAAGCTCTCCCAGCACACCTGCCCCATGCCCCCCTTCCTCAGAAGCCCCAGAACCTGAATTAGGAACAACTCTGAGCACTTGTGGGCTTCCCTGGTAGCTCAGATGGTAAAGAATCCGCCTACAATGCAGGAGACCAGCTTCCATCCCTGGATTGGGAAGATCCCCCGGAGAAAGAAACGGCAACCCACTCCAGTGTTCTTGCCTGGAGAATCCTATGGACAGAGGAGTCTGGTGGGCTACAGTCCATGGGGCCACAAAGAGTTGGACACGACTGAGCGAGTGACACTTTCTAAGCACTTGTGGGGAGCCGCCCGCTGAGTCCTGGTCTCCTCGTGGAGGTGATGGGCTCTGGTGTCTCAGAAAGGCTCCTCCCCTGAGGGCCGTGAGGTGAGCGCAGCCCTGGCTTTGCCAAGAGGCACATCCCCGAGGAAACGCTGTGACCCTAACTGCAGGCTGCCAGCTCTCCCTGTTGACAAGCTTATGCTGAGAAAAAGTGAAAGTCACTCAGTGGTGTCCAACTCTGTGGCCCCATGGACTGTAGCCTGCCAGGCTGCTCTGCCCATGGAAGTCTCCAGGCAAGAATACTCGAGTGGGTATGCATTCCCTTCTCCTGGGGATCTTCCCAACCCAGGGATGGAATCTGGGTCTCCTGCATTGCAGGCAGGTTCTTTACCGTCAGAGCCACCACTTGTCCTGAGACTTGTCAATCTTTGGAGGTTCTTGTTCAGTTAGCACCATTTTTTAAAAACTCTTGCACTCAGTGAGAAAAAGGAAAACAAGTTATACTTACTTGTTGGCACTCCCTTCATTACTGTCCATTAGGTCCTTTCACATCAGAGCTATTTTTGGGAATGGGCAGTGTTTACACACTTAAGACCAAGTCTGGAAGGGCTCTGTGAGTGCCCTGGTGGCTCTAAACAGAGGGACTGAGCTCTGAGCGCTCAGACTTCTCTCAAGGGGTGACTCTGCATGCCCACTGTCTCCCCGGGAGCATTCAGTCCAGGGGACGGTTGCGCCCATGGTCGGGAAGTCACCGCCTTAGGCTCCCCTGTTGGTGCCCTTCACGAGGCTCTGGGAGGCACCCTTGTTGGTTTATTGGCTTCACTTGGGTGGGATTTCTGCCTTCTAGATGTGGATTCCAAGGGGCAAGATATGGCTGTGCTTGGCACTGTGTTGGCTCCCCCAAGTCAGCCCTTGGCCAGTAAAGCAGGAGGTGATGGGGCTGGGGGGGAGGGTCTCTGTGCACTAAGGGAATGGCAGGCTGGAAGGCCTGCTGATGTGGGCAGGTTGGTGGTCAGTAGTGGGACAGTGAGCCCCGAGTTTTGCCCATGTACTCAGGATATAGCAGGTGAGAGTTAAAAACCCAAGTCTGTAGCATGAATACCTGCTTTTGCAGAAGTGGTGTTTTTTGTAACTTGCAATGCAAACCTAGGAAAATAGAGTAATATGTAATCCAAGGATAAAACAACATTCAGTAAATGTTCAGATTTTCAGGGGAGAGAAAATGCCCGTTGTGGGGCAGAGCTGGGCGTTGAGGCTGAGTCGCTGGTGGGACCAATGGCAGCCCTGGGATGCCTACGGGCTCTGCTGGTGCTCCTCCGGGCTGGGCCGGGGGCTCTACGGTCCCTGAGCCCTCAGTGAATTCGGGCCTATAGTCCTTTTAGGATTCAAGCAGTTTGTTGGACTGTAGCCCACCAGGCACCTGCGTCCATGGAATTCTCCAGGCAAGAATACTGGAGTGAGTTGCCATGCCTTCCTCTAGGGGATCTTCCTGACCCAGGGATCAAACCCAGGTCTCCTGCACTGCAGGCAGATTCTTTACCATCTGAGCCACCAGGGAAGCATTAGAGGGTTTAATTTTGGTTTTCTATCCACAAGCAGGAGTTGGGTTGAGGGTGGAGAGGATCCTACAGCGGCAAGTGTGGCCGAGGAGCAGCTATCTGACGTGGCCCGGCCTGTGAGTAGAGGCAGACAGACCCACCTGGTGGGGTGCACACCTCCCTCCCCCCAGGGGACTGTCAGCCGTAGTGCAGGAAATCTGGGTTCACCTGACCCTCCCCGGACATGTAGGAGGTATCTTTCCTTTGGATGACTCTCCAGCGGGTGTCCTTGACTATGAGACGGTCCACCTGTTTCAAGTGTGTGGTCCACGGGCACCCAGCAGACTGAAGAACAGTCTCACCCTGGGAAGCCCCTTCACCCGCTGGCCCCCTCCCTGCCTGAGCTCTGCCTCTTTTTGATCGATGGTCGTACAACATGGGAACTTAGGAGGTGGCTTCTGCCTAACATCCGAGGTTTGTCCAGAATGCAATGAGTCTTCAGGTGTCCTTTTTTAAGTGTAAATTCACCCTCCCTCCCACAAACTTGACCTTAATTTTTTTTTTTTTTCTTTCCCTTTACCTTGGAGTCCTTTGGAATACAGAGCAACTTCAAACTTGGTGTTCCGTGTGGGGCCCAAGTATAGCTCTTTGGTCAAGTTGGAGGGGCTTCCAGATTTTTTTCATTTTCTGCCAGAATTCGTTTTCATACCTGAACTTCCTTTTAGGGCTTCCAGCGTCAACTGAGCAGACTCTGGGGCTGAGCCCTCCACCCTACTTGGAGCACCTTTGGGGAAAGATAAGTCGTTTTATTCTATTCCCTCTGGGGTTTAGATTGGTTTTTTTAAAAAAACTATTTGTTTATTCATTTTCATCTTCTCTTTTAGGCCTTTGATTAATTTCTGTAACTGGGTAATTTTTGTTGTCATGGGGTAAAAGGTAAAGATAAGCGTGATGTCCATGCCTCGGGGTAACTAAGCTCTTGCGTCATGGCTGTCAAACCTGTGCTGTAGAGCCCGGAAGCCGCACTCCGGGGCCCGCGAGCCCTGGAGCCTGGCCGCCCAACCAGATAAGCCGACTCAGTGAGAAGCTTGCGCACCACCGCAGAGAGTAGGCCCTGCTTGCCGCAACCAGAGAAAGCCCAGCAGCCATGGAGACCCAGCAGAGCCAAATAAATGCATACAAGTAAACATTAAAAAAGAAATGTGATTTCTAAGACTTGAAAAAGCAAACACATCACCACAGCGAGTGTCCATGGATCTAGATTTGGGACTAGACGTGGGTTCCCAGGCACCAGAACGTTGAGTTTGGCGGCCCCCATCTTACAGATGCTTCTGAACACTCAGGAAGCTGCAGACAGGCCACAATGCACTGCACGCTGCAGCTGCTGCTAAGTCGCTTCAGTCGTGTCCGACTCTGTGCGACCCGTAGACGGCAGCCCGCCAGGCTCTGCCATCACGCTGCAGCACCCCATATTTGCATGACCTTTCTTGCCCCCCAAATCGGTTAACATCAGCAGGCCAATGGCTTCCGAATCTTACCTACTGGCAGAACCTACCTGTACCTGGGATTCCAACTGCTACTGAGTCTGGGAAGTAAAAATTTTAACTTTTTAGATTCTGAAAGGAATGAATGGCAAGTCTCAATTGACTACATCCAACACAGATAGACTCAGAAGTAGAAACTTACATGTTTAGTATTGGGAAGACAAGAGGTTTCCTATCAGATTTGCTATTATTAATATTTTCCTGTAAAAGACAGGGTGACATCAGCTGTTGCTGAGTGTTTTAGTTTCTCTAGCTATTGTGAAGAGAGGAGCAGTGAACTGGCCAGACTGACATCTGTTGAAGTGCCTCTTAAGGCTGGCAGTCATGAGTTTGTAGAGAACAGTCTGTTGCACTGGGTACTTTCTCCAGTTGTGCTTGGCTCTTTAGGTGTTGGTAAAGGGAAAAAGGAGCAGTTGGATTGATCCAGGGTTGAAATTCTTACAAAATCCACATGACAAAAGAGAGCACAGGAGATCAGGGTTTTTGCAAGGGTGTTGTTAAAACTATGGATCATTAAAATAAACAGGGTCAAAAATTAAGAAAGGAGAACTATTAGGAACTATTCAGTTCAGTCGCTCAGTCGTGTCCGACTCTTTGCAACCCCATGAATCGCAGCACGCCAGGCCTCCCTGTCCATCACCATCTCCTGGAGTTCACTCAGACTCACGTCCATTGATTTGGTGGTGCCATGCAGCCATCTCATCCTCTGTTGTCCCCTTCTCCTCCTGCCCCCAATCCCTCCCAGCATCAGAGTCTTTACCAATGAGTCAACTCTTCGCATGAGGTGGCCAAAGTACTGGAGTTTCAGCTTTAGAATCATTCCTTCCAAAGAAATCCCAGGGCTGATCTCCTTCAGAATGGACTGGTTGGATCTCCTTGCAGTCCAAGGGACTCTCAAGAGTCTTCTCCAACACCTCAGTTCAAAAGCATCAATTCTTCGGGGCTCAGCTTTCTTCACACTCCAACTCTCACATCCATACATGACCACTGGAAAAACCATAGCCTTGACTAGACGGACCTTTGTTGGCAAAGTAATGTCTCTGCTTTTCAATAGAAAAGTCAATGGCCTGGTGGTGCTGAAAAGTTGGAAAGACACCACAGAGGCGCTGGTGAAGTCTGCAAGCTGACTTTTGTTTTCAGGCACACTCATTGACACAGAGGTTAACCCTGGACATCCCCTAAACAGGCCCAGGGGCAATGTTTAGCTCAGAAGATAGAAAGATGTAACTGTGGTTCTACAGCTGTGAAGCCACAACTGGGTTCACATCTCTGCTTCACCGCTTGTAAGATGAGTGACAACGGCAATTCATTTACCCTGAAACTCCGTTTTCCCTTCTTCAAAGTGGAAGAAAAACATCGTATGATGGTGAGAGGACGATGCAGTGCACGTAAAGCGGCTGACACTGTGCCTGGCACACAGGGAGCGCTGAACACGCACAAGCTGTTACTTTTATGTTTGAAGCGTAGGAACCCTTCCTAACCCAAGGAAGGGTTACAATGAGAACAATTCTAACTCGAAGAATTGATGGGTTTGCAGAAGACTCTTGAGAGTCCCTTGGACTGCAAGGAGATCCAACCAGTCCATCCTAAAGGAGCTCAGTCCTGGGTGTTCATTGGAAGGCCTGATGTTGAAGCTGAGACTCCAATACCTTGGCCACCTGCTGCGAAGAGTTGACTCATTTGAGAAGACCCTGATGCTGGGAAAGATTGAGGGCAGGAGGAGAAGGGGACGACAGAGGATGAGATGGTTGGATGGCATCACCGACTCAATGGACATGGGTTTGGGTAGACTCCAGCAGTTGGTGATGAATAGGGACGCCTGGCGTGCTGCGGTTCATGGGGTCGCAAAGAATCGGAGACGACTGAGCGACTGAACTGAACTGAACTGAACTGAACAAACTGCAGAGTGTTTTACAGACCGTCTGGATTACTAGGCGCATGCGCGTGTCCACGAGCTACGCCTAGGGCGGGCGCTGCGCATGCGCCGGAAGTTGCGCCGGGAAGCCAGCGCGGTCCGTTCCGCCCGACTCTAACATGGCGGCGCCTTCTGTCTGCCCTTAAGTGCCGTCCCGCCTTCTCGCGGCCGTGACGCCCTCCGCTGCCGTGGGCTCCGGGACACGGCGGGTGAGGGTCAGCAAGCACCGGGGCCGGGGGCGTCCCAGGAGTCGGGCGGAGGCGGCGGAGGATGCGGCGCGGCGGGCCGCCGGGGACGTTTGTGTGTGGGAGGGGAGGGCAGCGGACTGGGACCGGACCCGGGACTGAGGGGACCCCGCACAACACGAGGGTGCGGGGCGCTGCCCGCCGAGCGGGGCCGAGGACACAGGCCTGTGAGGCCCTGGAGGAGCTGGTCATGGTGGAGACCGATGCTGCGCCCGTGGGATCACTTCATTCTTTCGTTCGCTCCGCCAGCGGTGGCTCAGCTCCTCGTGGATTATGAGGGTGGAGCGAGTGACCCAGACCGGCGTCGCGGTTACAAAGTGTAGGCTGTGGAGCCAAGCAGCCGGGTTTGAATCCTGTCTTGGTGCTTGCCAACTGTGTTCTCAGGTACGTTGGTCCATCACCTCCTGCCTCAGTTTCCGCATCCTTAAAGAGAGCTGAGAATGAAATCTGCCTCCTAAAACGATTATAAAGGTTAAATGAGATAACAGGTGTAAAGTGCTGAGAAGGCTTGCTGGCACAAAGTAAATGCTGTGTGTGCTTGTTGCTGTTATTTTTTGTATCATCATCATCATCACCACCCAGAGCTCAGAACCTCACGTGGGAGACCTCCAGAAGTGTAGGCAATTCTGATATGATGGAAGAAAAGCAGAAAAGTTCGTGCTTTGGAAACACTGAGCAGAGGCACCTTACTCGGTTTAGGCGGATCCAGGAAGGCTTTTGTTGCCCAGGAAACAACTGAAGGATGCTTGGGGAGTGTAGGCAGAAAAGCTGAAGAGTATTCTCAGCTGAAGATGGAATGTGAGACATTCTCTGTGCCTGGGGACAGAGATGAAAGAGACTAGTCTGTGGTCTGGTCCTCAGGGGTCTTGTTTTCGGGAGGGGAAGCAGGCATGGGGCATGAGGTGTCCTTACTTCCCCAACCACGGATCCTGTAGTGGAATCTCCCTTAGGGAGGCTTTTAAACCTAGCTGTGGACTTGCAATTTGGGGTTAATGAGGACACATTTAAGAATCAGATTTGTGGATTACAAAGATCACTCTAGTGAAGACTAGATTAAAGGGAATGGGCCTGGAGGCCCGTTAAGAGGCTATTAGAACTGTGGAGGTAAGAGATGACCATGGCCTTGAGTTAGATTAGAGGCAGAAGGTGGGGAGAGATGACCAAAGCTGGTGATGACTTAGATGGGGGATTTAGAGGCTGGGGGAGAGATCAGGGTTGGCTCCGAGTTTTTGACTGGTGGATGTGATGCTGCTCAGTGAGATAGGGAACAGGATGGGGAGGGGGTTTAAGGAGGGAAGATACATTTTGTTTTGAACATGTCTGTAGTAAATGCCTGTAAAACATTCAGATGGAGCTGTACTGTGGTGATCTAGCGTCCATCAGAGGTCTCTACAGTTGTGGGAAGGGATGTGTCACCTGGGTGAGGGTCTGGAGTGAGAAGCACGGGGTCTGGGACATCCCAGAGGATGCTAGGGCTGCAAGACTACTTGGGCATAGCCTCGTTGCTTTTGCTTATCAACCATGTGCTGTCGTTGGTCAGCAGGCTTTCCTGAGCTGCAGGGACTGGGACTGCGTGTATCCATCTTTGTGTCTCAGCTGCCCAGCACAGGGCCTGGTGTGCAGCAGCCCAGTCACAATCCACTGTGACGTTTATTGAGCACTGACTTTGTTGTGCCAGGCTCTGTGCTCAGTGCTCTGCATTTGCCTGTGTTTGGTGAACACAGAGCAGCTCTTAGAACCCTACAGGTTCTCATCAGATTTTCCACTTGGTCTTTGATTCAGGTAGTGAGCTGGAGGAGGAGAGCCAAGCTGGAGTTTCCCTGGACAAGCTATCGGAACAGAGTAGCCTGGGCTTCTTGGAAATTGGAGGTATGTCTGTTAAGACTCACAGATGAAACAAACCAGGAGGTCAGTTTGTTTGCCCTCTTCTCGGGCGCAGCGCGCTCCAACCCACCTTTTCAAGAGAACCTTTCTTTAAAAGTGCACAATGATGACAGAACCCGAGGTAGTGTGGTTAGGAGAATGTTGATGAAGTTGTCGTTTTGCTGACAGAGATCTTGCTAGGTTAATCCCTGGGCAGCGTTCACACCTAAAATGCTCCAAAATACAGTGACTGAAAGGAAATAGAAATTTATTCCTGTCCCTTAACAGTCTGGAAGTAGGCAGTCCAGAACTGGTCCGGGCAGCTCACCGTGTTCTGTGAAGTCATCCAGAGGCAAGGTTCCATTGATCATGTAGCTCTCCTTGCTCAAACCCTGGCTTCCATCTCATGGACCGAGCAGGCTGCTCTGGCTCCTGCCATTGTGTATGCACTGCGTATGGCAGAGAGAGGAGGAGTAGGGAGCACATACCCTTTCCTTCTAAGGTTCTAATGTTTGAAGATATGTATTTTTGTGCAGTGTGTCCCCAAGCCCCCGCCTCTGGCATACAACCAAAGGAGGAGTCACGACTGTTCCACTGCTGGAGGGAAAGCTGGCTGAGAGACCCGTTCTGTCCCCAGTGCGACTGGACTGCTGACTCTGACGGTAGGCCTGAGGGAAGTCCACTGGCCGGTGAAACAGGGTGGGGTGTGTCCCGGGCCTCTGGGCCCCGAAGGCAGGCCCTCTGGCTCTGGGTTGTCCGTGTTGCTTGGCCCAGCGAGCCCAGGCTTGCTCACACAGTGCTTTCTGTGCCTGGCGTGTCAGACACTGCACTGGGGCTCAGGCTGTGGAGGTGAGGGAGCTGGGTCCTGGGGTCAAGGCGCCCTAGCCACATGGTAATCATGGTATGGGCTTCCCAGGTGGCTCAGTGGTACAGAATCCAGCTGCCAATGCAGGAGACGCAGGAGTGGCCCTGGAGGAGGAGATGGCACCCCACTCCCTTATCTCGCCTGGGAAATCCCATGGACAGAGGAGCCTGGCGGATTACAGTCCATGGGGTCACGAAGAGTTGGACACGGCTGAGCACGTGTGCACTCACAGTGCAGCAGGAAACGCCAGAGGCTTGTCCAGAAGCGTGTGGAGCACAGGAGGATGCCTGACGTTGCACGGCTCTGTGAGGTGGTGAAGAGCCACGGTACACCACGTGCTTCGGAGTGCGTTAGAAAGGCCCCCGCAGATTGAGCCGTGAGGACTCCGGGGTCAGGTGTGTATCTCTGCTTCCCGGGTTAGAGGCTCTCTGTCCTGAGGGCCAGTCACTCCCTTGTCGCTCCTCAGTTTCCTCATCTGTGAAATAGCGGCAATGTCGTTGACTCCAGAGAACGGTCTTGAGAATGCCGGGAAATCCAGCATGCAGTTCACAGGGCTGCTGTGTGCGAGTCGGTGTCCTCCTGCCGCACGGTGCGGGTTGGTTCGAAGCCAGAGAGATTGGTTTGCACAGCAGTCACAGAAGCCCAACCTCCGGGGAGGCCAGGCTGTGGTCTGTCCATCTTGAGGCAGGTTGTCCAGATTGGACTCAGAGGATCAGGGACTGCTCTGCACACCCCCTGTTTTTCTCAGGAGTTCCACCAAGCTTTCTAATTGAAGTGGTCCGTCCAGATTCTCAGAGGCTGTCCTCTGAAAGGGCTGCTGAGGGGTCCTTTGGGAAGGAAAGGATTCCCTCTGCCTGGTTAACTCCTTCAAGCGCAAATGCTTCTGGGAAACGTTCTCCCAGTCCTACCCACCCTTCCCACCCCCTCCTCAGCTGACTTTGAGCTCCTCCTCTGTGACCTCCTGGCATCCTTCTGTGATCTAGCAGTACGCTCTTACCCGCTGTGATGTTACGGGTCTCCTTGCCTGTCCGCCTGTGAGGCTGCGAGCAGCTCACGTGCAGGCACAGGGCCTTGTCTCTCCAGGTACTCCCTCTGTGTGGGTCATTTCCTGGCACGGAGCTGGTGCTCAGTAAACAATGGGCTCAGCCAGTGGGGCCAGAGAGACCTCCAGTGTGATGAGGGTTTGGCATGCTGTTGATGAAGAGAGGACTCATGATGATTTCCTTGGTATCTGTGTGAAATATGGCATGCGAACATGGTGAACTATGACCTAAAGTACGAAAGTTTGGGTCAGAGACCGTTTCTCTGTCTTTCTGTCCTTTTCCAGTAGAGCAGTTTCTCAGCTCTGACGTGGTGCCGTTTGGGGCTTGGTGAGTCTTTGTTGTGGGGCTGTCTCGTGCACTTTGGGGTGCGGAGCAGCACCCTGGGCCTCTGCCCACAGGTGCCAGCAGCCCCCGTCTACCTCCAGCTGTGATAAATGGAAACGTCTCCAGAGGAGGCCATGTGTCTCCAGAGCAGAATTGCCCTCAACTAAGAACCTCTGAGGGCTTCCCACATGGCTCAGTGGTAAAGAATCCACCTGCCAGTGCAGGAGAAGTGGGATCGATCCCTGGATCAGGAAGATCCTCTGGAGAAGGAGACGGTAACCCACTCCAGTACTCTTGCCTGGAGAATCCCAAGGACAGAGGAGCCTGGTGGGCTGCAGTCCATGGGGTTGCAGAGTCGGACACACCGGAGCGGCTAGACACAAAAACCAACAGAGAATCTCTGGGCTGCTGGTTAGAAGCATGAACGTCTAAGTCCAAGACACTTGAGCCGAACATACCTGGTCCTTGTACTTACTAGCTGTGTGGCTTTGGACAAAGTACTTGACCTCTCTAAGCCTCCGTTTCCTCGGGTGTGTAGTGGGAATAATGATGACCTCACGCTAGCTTTATGGGGTGGAATTATTAATGAGGTAATGCGTGTAAAATGCTTTATCTAGCCTTTGAGTCCACAGTTGGTATCGAGTGGTACCATGTGTTAGGAGAGGGTGATCTAACAACAGCCTATGAGGGTCAAGAGAGCAAGCGTGCAGAGTTGAGGAAGAAAAATGCTTAGGGTGGGGAAGTGAGTGGCCCTCTCAGGTCTGACCCGGTTCCTGTCCCAGATGACTGTTAACGGCGTCTGTGTGTCCTGCCCGGGCCCTTCTATGCATGTGTGTGTCTGTTTGCGTGTATAGGGGAGACACTTTGAACAGTGTCACGTGGCTTGATTTTGCCGCACGTGAACTGAGCCTTCAGTCTAGAATGCCGAAAGGGCAGCCTCTGTGGGCAGAGCTGCAGTTGGAACAGTTTGCCACAAAAAAGACCTAGGTGCCCCACTCTGTACCGTCCTGGAATTCCCTCGAGGACGGTGCCACACGGGTGGCAGAGGTTCTCAGACCTGGTGAATGGCAGGGTGACGGACATCACCAGAGGAAGGGACCCCAACCTCACGGAAATGAAAACCTCCAAGCACATTTAGTGCACAGAGCATATCGTCCCAGAGACCGTAATTTACCACAATCTACTTTCGCCAGCCGCATTTTTAAATGATTGCAATAATAGAGGTCACAAGACTAGGCATTTTAGCAGCGAGTGATTTTAGCATTTGCTCCAGGTGTCTGGCACTCTCGGAGGTCCTCGTGGGTATCAGTAGCTTAACAGTCTGAGGGCGCCTACGTTGACCTCAATGATGCAGTCACAGATGCTACAGAAAGCCCGGGCGTGGGCTCTTACGTTCACACCCGCTTGTTAGGAGAGATCAGCCTGGAGCTTCAAAGGAAGGAAGCGGAGGGCACGGTTAGAGGTGAGAGTTGCTCATTCATGTGTGCAGAGGCTCAGATGTGGCAGCGCCTGCTGGGAGTCTCATTCACGTGTGCAGAGGCTCAGATGTGGCAGCTCCTGCTGGGAGTCTCATTCACGTGTGCAGAGGCTCAGATGTGGCAGTGCCTGCTGGGAGTCTCATTCACGTGTGCAGAGGCTCAGATGTGGCAGCTCCTGCTGGGAGTCTCATTCACGTGTGCAGAGGCTCAGATGTGGCAGCGCCTGCTGGGAGTCTCATTCACGTGTGCAGAGGCTCCGATGTGGCGGCTCCTGCTGGGAGTCTCATTCACGTGTGCAGAGGCTCAGATGTGGCGGCTCCTGCTGCGAGTCTGCCGAAAGCAGCCCTGGTGGTTCGTTGTCACAGCAGAAATGTACTCAGCTTCTGGTCTTAAAAGGTCTGGCAGTAGAACTTGTTCCCCCTACCCCACCCACCCCACTTCCTCTACTGACCCGATTCATCTAAGCACTGCCTTTCCTGTCCTGAGTGGAAGGCTCCAGGGCCCAGTGGGAAGTTGTCTCCAGCTCAGGAGCCTGGCTGGTGAAACATTTCTCATCTCTGTGGGCTCAGGGCTGGGTGGGCCCCTGTCAGGGACTTTCCTGGTTGAGTGTAACTCAGTCAGCTGCCCAAGTTAATGCTTCAAATCATGGCCTAAAGTCAGAAATAACATTGGTTAATTTTGTAAGCTGTCTTGTTAAATATTGAGTAGATACAAAAGCATATATGCCACCTGAAGGATAAGCATTCAAGGAACACCCACAGTCACCAAGTTTGCACAGAAGAATCTGCCATCACCTTTGAAGTGCCCTCCCTGAGCCCGCCCCACTCCCACCCCACGTAAGCACTGAACCTGCTTTTACTGTTTCCATGCTTTTCTTTTTCCTTTACTGCTTTTCTGGCCCCATGGCTGGTGGGGTCTTGGTCCCCTGACCAGAGACTGAATCCAGGCCAGGACACTGCGAGTGCCGCGTCTTAACCGCTGGGTCGCTAGGCGATTCCTGTCTCTTGCTTTTCTTTAGTTTTACCACATGCGTTTGTGTTGCTAAACAATGTTATTTTATTTAATTTTGCATGTTTTTGAACTCAGCACACCATCATGTTTTTTTCAAGGTCTAAATTTTTTGCTTAACATGTGTTCTTGAGATTAATCCATGTTGCATATCGTTTTTACTGATTTATATTCTGTTGTGTGAGAATTTACGTACCCTTTCTGTTGTTGACAGGCATTTGTTTCCAGTATTTTGCTGAGACAGCCAGTGATACTGTGGCCATTCCTGGGGTGCGCGTGTGCAGCCTGTCAGGACGCACCCCAGGGAGAAGGACTGCATCCTGGAGTGTGCGCACCTTCAGTTTGTCTAAATGGAGCTACACCAGGTTGTTTCCAGACTGGTTTCCCCAGTTTACAGTTCAAGTGACGATCTGCCCGCTTCACAGCCTCTGAACAGCAGTGTTGTCAGATTTAAGCTTTTTGCTAATCTGTTGGCAGCTCAGTGATACCTCACATTCTTCATGGTTATTAGTGGGTTGAGCATCTTTTCATGCACTAATGGATCGTTCAGCTTTTAGCTTCTCTGAAACAGCTGCTTAAGTCTTTTCCCTCATTGTTTTATTGAATTGCCTTTTTATTATACAGAGGCGCCCCCCTCTCCCCCCGAAACTATCCACTTCCCGTCTGTGGCTTGTCTTTTTGCTCTAGTGTTTTTTTAATGTACAGAAATTCTTAATTTTAATGTCATTTATTAACTTTTTTCTTAATAGTTAGCACTTATTATTTAAGAACTTCCTCCCTACTTCAAGTTTATAAAGATATTTCCCCATATATTGTCTTCCAAACATTTTATGGTTTTTACCTTTTTCACTAAGGTCTTTAGTTTGTTCATAATAATTTTGTATATGGTTTGAGATGGGAGGTAGTTTTTTTCCTTTTTTTAATAAGCACATCACATTAAGCCAGCACTATGTACTGAAAAATACATTCATTTCTTGTGGATCATGAAAGCCATCCGCGACCGTTATTGTGCATCAGGTGTCCACAAGCGTCTGGGTCTGTTTCTGGGCTCTTTACCATCTGTCTCTGTGTGCCAACATCCCACCAACTAATGCTCCCTGCTTTTATCGCACAGGTGAGCGGTGCAGCTCTTTAACTGTGGAGACGCCATTAGTCCTGTGTCTGTTCAGGCTCACTTGTCTCTTACTTGCTGGTTTCGTTTTCTGGCTGTGCTGGGCCTGCACCGCTGCTGGGCTCTCTCTGCTTAGGGCGAGCGGGGGCTGCCCTTCCTTGCGGCGGCCGGCGGCTTCTCTTGTTGCTGAGCGCAGGCACGAGGCGCAGGGGCTTCAGTAGCTGTAGCTCGTGAGCTGGGTATTTGTGGTGCCCTGGCTCAGTTGCTGTGTGGCGTGAGGGATCTGCCCAGACCAGGGATCGAAGCGATGACTCTTGCACCGTGAGGCGGATTCTTAACCGCTGGCCCACTGGGGACGCCCCTAGAGTTTCTTAGAGACTGCTGTAGTTGGTCCTTACTCCTCCTTGCACTGAACCCTTTCATGTGGGATTTCTCTTTATCTGCCTGAAGTGTGTCTTGTACAGTGTGCGACTCTGGGCTGCAGTCCCTGGGGGCCGTCTAGTGGTTACAGATTCTCCCAGAGGGATTGTGCCCCTCTCCATGTGGTGCTGGGATTTGATATGGGCTGCTTTCTGTGCCATCTTCTTTCCACTGAGATATAACCCTTTGGGACCCGGCTTTATCCTGGAGGGCCCTCCCTAGAGACCTTGAGCTTGCTGAGTTCTGCAGATGCCCTCGCTGCCCACTCTCAAAGCCCCACTTGCTGTCTGAATTCCAGCCTTTGCTTAAGTTGGTTTGACCTGCAAGTATTCCTTGCTGACCTGCCGGTCCTTTGACGCATTTAAAAGCATCGTACAGTGTTTCTCCAGCACTGGGGCCGTGCGTGGTGAGTCAGCCGGGCGCCTGGTCTGCTGTGCTGTTGTTGTTTAGTCACTAATTTGTGTCTGACTCTTTGCGACCCCGTGGGCTGTAGCCCACCAGGCTCCTCTGTCCATGGGATTTCCCAGGCAAGAAGACTGGAGTGGATTGCCATTTTCCTTCTCTGGGGGATCTTCTTTCTCCAGAGATCAAGCCCAGGTCTCCTGCATAGGCAGGTGGATTCTTTACCACTGAGCCATCAGGGAAGCCCCTACCTCCTGTGCCACGCTTTCAGAAATTAAAATGCTTCAGGGTTTCAATTGTATCTTTCATTTGGCAATTGCAGACTCTGAGGATCAGAACTAAGACTTAATATTGCTCATTTTTGGCTTTTTGTTTAATATATATAACATGTTCTGTAACATCGATTAGTATAAGGAAAGGGAGTTGCCAACTAATGACAGAGAACTTGCCCTTTGGGGACAGACTGAGGATCCAGTGAATCAAGAATTCTGTATCTGTCCATGGCAGCCTTGCCCCTGTTTAAAGTGGAAAGAGCACACCTCACAGAGTGTGGTGGACTTTGGCCTCACATCCTGGCAAGTCACTGAGACCTGGGTGGAATGACAACCTCTCTAAGCCGTCGTTTGCTCATCTGCACAGTGAGGGGGACCATATAACTGCCTTCCGGGAGAATCAGTGTGGGTGTTTGGTGAGGCTGCGTGTATGGAGGAAACACTGCAGGCAGGTTGCCCAGCAGCTATTCCGGTTTCTCCCTCGTGGGCACTGTTGAACTTGTGCGCCGCACGTGCTGCTCCCTTGGGAAACGGCAAGCCTGCTGTTTCTCCTGCCGGTAGCCTCCCCACAAGTGTCCAGCATAGGGGGACTAATCGTAAGCACGGCTCTGTTTTCTCTGGTCACAGGCCCACAGGCCCAGCCACAGTCCTTTCCCAGGACTCACTGTTTCCTTACAGCTGGGTAAGACTCCATCAGGCTAGGAAACCGTGGCTGCGGCACAGTGGGCTCTCTGGTCAGTTAAGTCACATCCAGGCGTTTTCCCTTTGTGCCTGGCCAGTGAGCGCACTTAGCCTCTGCAGAGGCGTTGGCAGGCCGTGGTCTGGCACAGTGAGCCACTCGCTGCTGCTCGCCAGGCGCGCTGGCTCACAGTGGGAACTCAGTGTTTTCCATCTCTGCCACCTTGAAACCGGAAGTGCTAACTTGTACTTATTCATGTTTGTGTGATTATTGGTGAGATTGAGCCTCTTTTTTTCTGTATTGAGTATATTGACCACACGCATATTTTTTCATTTGTGAATTGCCTGTTCATTTCTTTGGCTCATTTTTCTGTTGGAAGATTTTTTTGTTGCTTTTTAATTTTTAATAACAGCTTTGCTGAGACAGTCACACACCCTATAACTCCCTATTTTCCGTGCTCGCTCAGCGGCTGTCGCTCATTCACAGAGCCGTGCAGTTGTCGCCGCGTCCCCGGAGAACCCGCCACTCGCTCGCAGGCGTCCTCCGCTCACCTCTGTCGCCCCAGCCCGAGGCAACCATTCCATCATGATGGATTTGTCTATCTAGGCGTTGTGTATAAATGGAATATTGCAGGTTAGGGTTTTGTGGCTGGCTCCTTTCACAGAGCATGATGTTTTCAAGCTTTGATTCAGACTGTAGCACGTATCAGTACTTAATTATTATCACATAATTCTCTGCATACCACATTTTCAAGCTGTGTTCTGCATACCACATTTTCAAGAAGTTCAAGCTGGTTTTAGAAAAGGCAGAGGAACCAGAGATCAAATTGCCAACATCTGCTGGATCATCAAAAAAGCAAGAGAGTTCCAGAAAAACATCTCTTTCTGCTTTATTGCCTATGCCAAAGCCTTTGACTGTGGACCATAACAAACTGTAGAAAATTCTTAAAGAGTTGGGAATACCAGACCACCTGACCTGCCTCTTGAGAAATCTTTATGCAGGTCAGGAAGCAACTGTTAGAACTGGACATGGAACAACAGACTGGTTCCAAATCTGTGAAGGAGTACATCAAGGCTGTATATTGTCACCCTACTTATTTAACTTATATGCACAGTACATCATGAGAAATGCTGGGCTGGATGAAGCACAAGCTGGAATCAAGATTGCTGGGAGAAATATCAATAACCTCAGATATGCTGATGTTGCCACCCTATGGCAGAAAGTGAAGAGGAAGAGAGCCTCTTGATGAAAGTGAAAGAGGAGAGTGAAAAAGTTGGCTTAAAACTCGACATTCAGAAAACTAAGATCATGGCATCTGGTCCCATCACTTCATGGAAAATAGATTGGGAAACAATGAAAACACGAGAGACTTTATTTTTTTGGGCTCCAAAATCACTGCAGATGGTGACTGCAGCTATGAAATTAAAAAGATGCTTACCCCTTGGGAGAAAAGTTATGACCAACCTAGACAGCATATTAAAAAGCAGAGACATTACTTTGCCAACAAAGGTCCGTCTAGTCAAGGCTATGGTTTTTCCAGTAGTCATGTATGGATGTGAGAATTGGAAAGCTGAGTGCCGAAGAATTGATGCTTTTGAACTGTGGTATTGGAGAAGACTCTTGAGAGTCCCTTGGACTGCAAGGAGATCAAATCAGTCCATCCTAAAGTAGATCAGTCCTGAATATTCATTGGAATGACTGATGTCGAAGCTGAAACTCCAATACTTTGGCCACCTGATGCTGGGCAAGATTGAAGGCGGGAGGAGAAGGGGACGACAGAGGTGAGATGGTTGGATGGCATCACCGACTCAATGGACATGAGTTTGAGTAAACTCCGGGAGTTGATGATGGACAGGGAGGCCTGACGTGCTGTGGTCCATGGGGTCACAAAGAGTCAGACATGACTGAGCGACTGAACTGAACTGATGTATATCCTGGGAAAAATGCTGACTCCCCACTCAAAAACTCAGGTTTTGGGGAAAGCTGTTGCTTTGGAGATGAACGGCTTGGTAATAGCCGCCCTCCCCACTGGGAATCAGGTGGTCCCAACTACAGAACTAGACTGGGACTACAACATGGCTAAAGGAAGATGGGATCAGAGTCATTTTGTCAGATGTGTTCTTGAAGGACTCAGGCAAGCACGTGCTAAGACTTTAAACTCTGCCAAATTGGCAAACACAGAACAGGAGGAGAAGGAAGCTCATGGTAAATTCTTAGATAGACTGAGGGAAGCCCATCTCAGATTCACTAGGATTGATCCTGAAAGTGAAGAGGGGAGAGTGATAGATAGATAGATTAAAAGATTTCTCACTCAGTTGGCTCCAGATATCTGCCATAAGCTATTAAAACAGGCATATGGACCAAAGCAGTCTTTAGATAATCTGTTGCATCTGGCTCGAACAGTCAATTACAGCAGGGAATATGAGGAAAGAAAGGCAGAGAAAGATAAGGGAACAGGCGGAAGCCCTTGTTATGTCTGTCAGAACCGTTCTTAAACAGCCTGAGAAAAATTTCTGGAGGGACACAGGTGAAAAGGGATGGGTTTGCTATTACTGTGGAAAGGAGGGGCACCTCAAGCACCTCAAGCGGGATTGCCCTCAGGTGTCTAACCGCCCCTGGCGCAATGTCCGGTCTGCGAGGGACCACACTAGAGGAAAGACTGCCCCCAGAGGCATAGGTTTCAGGGACCTAGGTTTTAAGAAAACCAGGGCTGAAGGTGCCTGGGGGTCCCCACACAAGCTCCCATCCTAATTACATCTGAGGTACCCCGGGTATTAATAACTGTGGGGGCAAATCCATCGATTTCCTTTTGGACACTGGGGCAGCTTACTCTGTGCTCACCGAAGCCCCTGGCTCACTTTCTTCTCGATCTGCTTCCATAGTGGGACTATCGGGACAAGCCAAACGTTATTATTTCAGTCGTCCTCTAAGCTGCAACTGGGACTCTGTGCTATTTTCACACGAGTTTCTGATCGTGCCAGAGTCTCCCTCACCCCTTTTGGGGAGGGATATACTAAGCAAGGTCCATGCCTCTGTTTTCATGAATATGGAGCCCTCCCTTTCTCTCCCATTAATTGAATAAAATATAAATCCTAGAATGTGGGCTGATGGAAAATCTGTGGGTCGAGCACAAAATGCTATTCCTGTAGTTGTTAAGTTCAAAGACCTGCACTTATTTCCACATCGAAAGCAGTATCCACTGAAACCTGAGGTTAAGGAAGGGTTAAAACCCATCATCAAGAATTTAAAGGAGCAGGGACTATTTATTCCCTGTAACAGTTCATGCAACACTCCTATTTTGGGTATAAAGAAGTCAAGTGATAAGTGGAGACTAGTTCAAGATTTACAAATAATAAATGAGGCTGCAGCTTGTACTCTATTGTCTGAAATCCCTAAACGAGCCATATATTTTTCAATATGCTTTCTAGAATTAAATCTGTACTAAGTCATCCCCTACCTATGACTTTAAGACAATTTAGAGGCTTTTTGGGAATCACAGGCTACTGTCGCATTTGGATCCCGGGTTATGGGGAACTTGCCTGGCCTTTATATGAACTTATAACTGAAACTCAACAGGCCCAAACCGACAAACTGGTGTGGTCTCCAGATACAAGGCTTTTAAGGCTCTTCAGACTGCTCTCCTGCAAGCTCCTGTTGAGTTCACCCTCAGGGTCAGACTTTAATTTGTTTGACACTGAAAGAAAAGGTAGGGCCTTGGGAGTTTTGACGCAACCCTGAGGGCCTCAGCAGCAGCTTGTGGGAGTAGAATCTTAAACTCTGAAGTTAATATTTGGGTGACAGACAGTTGGCTTCTTAAATATCAGTCACTGTTGTTAGAAGGACCAATAGCTAAGCTTAAAGTTTCTGGGAACTTAAATCCTGCCACTTTCCTTCCTGAGAAGGAAAATGAGACACCTCATCACTACTGGGGACAATCCCAATTTCTAACTTTAAACTGTGCAGCTCGGGAAGACGCATTAGACAATCCTGACATGAAAATATTTACAGATGGCAGTTCTTTGATTTGAGATGGGAAGCAGGTTATGCCATGGGGACAGCTAAACAGGTTTTAGAAGCAAAATCTCTCCCCCAGAGAACGAGTGCTCAGTTAGCGGAGCTTGTGGCTCTGACCCGAGGTCTAGAGTTAAGCAAAGAGCACCAAGTAAATATCTACACTGCTTCTAAGTGGCTTGTTTGACTTTACACGCTTATGGTGCAATGGAAAGAAAGACAGTTTAAAATGGCAACAGGAGAACCTATGAAGCATTTCAGAGAGATTGAGAGACTTTTAACTGCTGTATATTGTCCTAAAGAAGTAGCTGTTATGCAAAGGGCACAGCAGGGATGGGAGTAAAGTGGCCGAAGGTAATCAGTTGGCTGACTGTCGAGCCAGAAAAGCGAGACTTTACGAAACCCCTTCACTGCAGACGCCTTTGATCTGGACAGGTCCTGTGGAACAGGAAAAACCACAATATACTGAGGAAGAATTAGAAAGATGAGAAAAGAGGAGCCAAGATTACTGATAAAGGATGGTTACAGTCTGAGGATGGACTATTAATAATTCCTGAAAATGCTCAATGGAAAATTCCAAGGGTTTACACCAGAGTTTTCATTCAGGTGTTGAAAGTACTTACCAGATGGCTTCTCGTTTGTTTGAAGGTAAAAATATAACAAAAACTTTAAAGAGCATTATCAAAAGATGTGAGGTTTGTCATAAAAATTACCCAAAGACTGGAAAGCTAGCAAAATCTGGGTTACAACGAAGTGGAAAATACCCTGGAGAGGAAAATACCCTGGGAAATTGATTTTACTCATATGCCAAAAGCTAATGGGTATTCTTGCTTACAAGTGTGGGTGGATACTTTTACTGGATGGATTGAGGCTTTTCCCTGTTGTAGTGAGCAGGCTAAGGAGGTTCTAAGAGTTTTAATCCTTGAAATTGTCCCCAGGTGTGAGCTGCCACGGAGCCTTCAGAGTGACAACGGCTCCGCCTTTAGAGCTGCTGTAACTCGGGGGTGTCTAAGGCTCTAGGAATAGAACACCGCTTACCCTGTTCCTGCAGGCCCCAATCCTCAGGAAAGGTTGAGAAAGCTAATGACATTATTAAGATACCTCTGTGCACATCAACTCAAGAGACTCAGGACAATTGGACTAAAGTTCTACCCTTAGCTTTAATGAGGGCTTGAACTGCCCCCAAAAGGAGAGACTGTCCCCCTTTGAATGTCTTTATGGAAGGCCTTTCTTATGCACAGACATTGTTATAGACCCTGAAGCCTTGGAATTAACTAATTATGTAACTCAGCTCTCAGCTTTTCAACAGGCATTAAAGGAACTCCGGGAGGTGACTTCTGACCCAGCCTCTGAGTCAAGCAAGCCTCTGTTTGAGCCAGGAACTGATGTCCTGATAAAAACATTGGGATCTGGGGGCCCATCCCTCGAGCCCCTCTGGGAAGGCCCTTACTAGGTTATTCTTTCTTCTCCCACAGCTGTCAAAGTGCCAGGAATTGATTCGTGGGTACATCACACTCAATTTAGGAGGTAGCACCCTGACCAAGACTAAGTGACATCATTTTATGTCTTTACTCTCTATGCTCTGACTTTGTCCTTTCCACATGGGCCTGATAATCTATGTGAGCCTACTTCTGTGGACTCCAAAAATCCTGAGTCTGCCGTTTGATCCTCAACACAATGCTTTTCTGTCCTGTGCTCACTCCTATGCTGCATTCCACAATCGGTCTAACTGCTGGGTCTGTGGAGCACTCCCCTCTTCATCAGTGGAAGGCTTCTGGTGGTGGATGTCTCCACTTCAAGGAAAAGACTTTCTCCAAGTCTGCGAACACCTTCGACATCAACAATCACATGTGATGTCTCTTCTTCATCTGATGACATCTAACAATCCTAAAGTGGACTGGTGCAACACTTTGTACCCTAACTATGGACATAATGTGACTTTAACGTTGCTGATTGTTCTGTTCTTGCTGTTTGCTCCCTGCATCTGTAACTGTGTAGCTGGATTTGTTTGTAGGTGCATGAAAGCTTTTAAGTTACAAATGGTTGCTCAAACTCCTGCCACTGTGGCAGCTTCCTCCAGCTACTCCTCCAACTACTACTTGGGGCCCCTGGATCAGAGACCCTCGATATGAGGGTTAGGAGAATATGTTGCCTCACCAATTTAGAGGCGATGCCCCTTTGCTTAGGCAACGTAATCCTCCTAAGAGAAAAGTGGGGAATGAGAGGGTAACGGGCAGGAAGGCCAGGGGTCTCCAAAGAGGAGGAGGAGGAGACAGGCTGCACACGTCAGACACTTTTTATCTCTCAAGCGGCAGGAGGAGACAAACTACAAGTGTCGGATGTCTCAGCTGGTAAAGAATCCCCCCTGCAATGCGGGAGACCCCGGTTCGATCCCTGGGTTGGGAAGATCCCCTGGAGAAGGGAAAGGCTACCCACTCCAGTACTCTGGCCTGGAGAATTCCATGGACTATACTATACAGTCCATGGGGTCACAAAGAATAGGACGCGACTGAGCGACTTTAAATATAAATGTAAAATACAAATTTAAAAAGAGGTTTCTTTTATAATCTATGTTGCCATGACGACACCTGGTTCCACCTGAACTTAACTTTCCTCAAACCTTGAGCTAACCGATGCGTTTTTCTTATGGAAATGTTTTTCTAAGCTCTGCTAATGAACTATGTATTTACCCTAGGCTGTGTCTTTAAGTCAGTTCCACCTAAGACTTAGAACTGACTTGACAAACCAGTGCGTTTTACTCTTGCAAATGTTCTCTCAAGCTGTGTTAATGAGACTATGTTTTTGCTTGGAAAGCTGTCTTTCTTCAAGATTCATGTTGATCGTTTATGGCCCGGGATGACCGCCTGGTGCCAGTGTTAGCTCAGTGCATGTTGTGGGTGAGGGGCCTGGTGCCAGTCTCCGAGTTTTGAGACGTTTCCTTTCTCTAATCAGCAGCCTGCTAGTAGCTATGTATCACCTGGCTAAAGACTAGCAGGGGGGCACTCTTTCTGCCCCTTTCTGATGTCTGTGTCAGAAGCTTTCTCTATTTCTTTTGTACTTTAAAAAAATATATTACACAGAAGCTCTGAGTGATCAAGCCTCGTCACTGGCCCAGGATTGAATTCCTCTCTGGTGGCCAAGAATCCTGGCGTCATTCATAGCTCAGCAACAGCCTTTCATCTACCTTTGGGCTATTGTGAATAATGTTGCTAGGAATAGTTCTGTACCAGTTGTTTGAACAGCTGTTTTCAGTTATTGACATGTATATCCAAGGGTAGAGTTGGTGAAATAAACAGTGTATTTTTATCTTTCTGAGGAAATGCCAAACTATTGTACATATAGTCTACTATTTTCCATATCCACAAGCAAAGTGTATGGTTTCTGATTTTCTACATTGCTGTTAATATTTGATCTTGATTCTAATTGTTTAGTGAATGTGAACAGATATTGCATTGTGACTTTAATCTGTATTTCCATCATTACAGAAAGGGAATATACCCAAGACAATTTTTAACTCAAACGTCAGCATCCTGCTTAGTGGCCATGGCTATTGCATTTCCCAAAGCTACTAACAGTTACCCTATATATTAAAAAAAATTAATCCCCAAAATCACTCATCAGAATTCATTAGGATAACACAAACAGTTCTACCATGTTAATAAATCCAAACCTATAAATGTATGAAGATTGTGGAAAAGACCTTATAAAACTGTCATGCTAGTGTATGTTCCTTGGCTCTTTGTCTCGTCACAACAAAGGTGTGGAGCGACAGACATTAAAGCCCCCTCGGCATGTCGCAGCTCTCGGGTCTTGGATAGACCGTGTTATAGCTCTCAGGTCTCAAAAGGACCATGTTATAGCTCTTAGACAAATTAGCGTTACAGCTCCATTTTATTTAGAAGATAGCAAGAAAATCCATCTTCAAGGTGTGAGGGCACGTCGATCCAAAGACACAAGAAGAAGGGTGGTGGGGGTGTGTTTGGGTGGCGAGGCGGGTGGGAGGGAGGGAGGGAGGGAGGGATAGCGAGATAGCTTTGGCTCCTCTATTATATGTTTATCTCTCCCTGGGCCTGTCCTATGTAAATTGGGCCAGCCAGGAATGTTTGTTTTACTTGAGGTCTGGGTCCTCGGACCTTCCTTTGTTCTATTTTCGCGGGCTTTTCCCTTCCTTGTCTTTTAGCCACCGCCATTTTGGACTCCTTTTCCCTATTCTACCTACCTAACAAAACTAACAATACAATGAATGTCATCAGTATTCTTATTTGGAATTGAAACATGGCAATGAAAGGAAAAGTCATTGTATTTTGACTGTAAGAACAATAATGATGAGCACTTGAAAATTCAAGATGTTAGTCATAATTGTTAACAGTGCATTTACTGATCTGCCGTCCCCATCAAATATCATAACGAAATTCTCTTGTTTGCTTTGTATTTGTTTACTTTTTCAAATAAAATCACAACAGATTTATTTCTAGCAATACGTTGTACATGAAGTGCAAGTCACATGTACTAATATGTAAATAGTCCATAGATTGTTTGTTACTCACATGGGAACGGAGGTTCCATGTTCGTTCTTTCTTTTACTCATGTAGCAAGAAGCCTGCCATGTGAACTTTACACGGTATTAGAATTATGAACGTTAGAATCAGCTTACTGTTTCTTTAATAGCCATAGCGTTTACATGTTACCTGTTGCAATGAGTCTAAATGTCCTTTTGAGGAGAAACAGGTTTGTCAAGCTTTATTTTAGCCATTCCTCCCATTGGCACTGAGTTATTAAAAAGAATCAGAGGAGGATTCTGGTCCTCATTTGATTCTTTGCCTTCCATTTTATCCTCCCATTTTTTTTAAATTGCAGTTTTAGCAGTTGATTACTAATCTTTCATGAAACAGAGTCTAGTAATCTAACAGGAATCTCATCCAGTTCTAGCAAAATCTCATTTCATCCAACCTACAAAGTTGAGGATCCCTGGGTTGCTTTGTTCTTATTAATAATCTTAATAATTCTAATAGTATTCTCATCTGACCCTCTAGGAGACCCAGAAAATTATACGCTGTCTAACTCCTTCAACACTCTACCTTCACACCAAACTGAAATAATGCTTGTAATTTGCACGTGCTGTTCTGTGGTCTGTTCACACTAAGTGGGTGTATTATCCCTAATGCTCCCAAATGTCATTTGGCAGTCGTCACAGTAGTCTGTATATCAGAACAATAAAGTACGACATTGAGGCCCCTCAGCTCATGTTTTTTGATTCCCAGTAGTGGACCTATTAACAGACGTGAATTGGAAGAGATTCCATTGATTCCATTGATAATGATATAATTGGAGAACTAGCTGCTGCTGCTGCGTCGCTTCAGTCGTGTCCGACTCTGTGCGACCCCATAGATGACAGCCCACCAGGCTCCCCCGTCCCTGGGATTCTCCAGGCAAGAACGCTGGAGTGGGGTGCCATTTCCTTCTCCAATGCATGAAAGGGAAAAGTCAAAGTGAAGTTGCTCAGTCGTGTCCGACCCCCAGCAACCCCATGGACTGCAGCCTACCAGGCTCCCCCGTCCATGGGACCCTCCAGGCAAGAGTACTGGAGTGGGGTGCCGCTGCCCTCTCCAGTTATAGCACTAATAAGCATTATTAAAAGTAACCTGCTAAAGTGTAAGAGTCTTTGTCAGAAATGGAGAGTAATATATCTCCTTAAGACTCAGGGAAGGTGCTCTAGCTCTCCCATCAGCACAGGAAGTTGAAATTCAACCTAAGCTATTTCCCAAACAATTTGCTTACAGGACATAAACACTTCATTAAGTGGCACACAAGCATTCAAAATTGATGCTGTAAAAGCAAACAGTACTATTTGCTTGGAGAATTATATGCCCTTCTACATATATAAGTACAGTACTATGGTTTATTATAGTACTAACCATGTACTATACATACCCTAACCATGGTAATTTTTATTTAAATATTCATTACATGATACATAAAATCATGAATTATCTTATGTGTATAAGCATGTATATCAGCCAGTGCCGGGGTCCAGCCCCGGCTGATCCAGGGTATTCGAAGGAGAGACGGCTAGGCGACCTATTCAAATGTTAATTAGAGATAATAAAGAGGAATAGAATGAGGATAGCTCAGTAGGAAAATTCAGTGGAGAAAAGAAGCTGAGTGGCTTGGTTTACGCAGAAAATCAATATAACCCGTGACACCAGGTTAGCTCTGACCACGGAGGCCGCAGGCGCCCTCTCGAATAGCGGAAGGTGCCCCACCTTAGACACCTTCTCGAGTGGGTCTTAGAAGCCCAGGCAAATAAATGGTCGCAGAGGACATCCACGCTCCAGATGGACACTCAGCTGGAAGTTAAAGGGAAGAATGACATGGGGAGACCAAGCGTTGGTGAGCAAGGCCCATAGCTTTATTTTCAACAGGGGCTTTTATACCCTAAGTTACACATAGAGGACAATAGGGGATGCAAAATCAGCAGTCTTTGATGCTTATCAAAAACCAGGGTTTCTTTCCTGAAAATTTATCGTATACAAATGGTTTGGGTGATTTACATCATCTTCTGGCCAGAGGCCTATTAACATTTTATGACTCTTGACAAGCACTTATCAACAAAGACTTATTTTCTCTAAGAGTAATTATTTTAAGGTTTGGCGCCATCTTCCGAAGATAAGATTACGTTCCTATAGGGTGGATGTGTAATGGGTTTACAAAGGAAAGAATTTACTACCTTAAGGGTCTAAAGTTACTAACACCAGGCCACTACTTATTTTTTCTACATACCAACTATATTAATTAATGCACATTCAAGGATACAATTCAGGGGATGTGAAAACTTGGCAACAAACATTGGCTCATCAATGAAATCTTTTGCTAGCTTTATTCTGACAGTTTCTAATTCTCTGAGAGGCTCTAAGCTATTTGAATATCTTAAGCTTCCCGTGCCTCTGGAGGCTGGGAGACTGTAAACAATCGTATGCATAGCTGTAGGTGTCCGGGTAAACTTGTCAGGCGAGTTAGAGAGCCATCTGAGGGGTTTGGATTTAAACACTCCTAATTGCCCAGGAACTTTATTAATTGGAGCTGTAACTCTTTGACAGAGAGAGTGAGATGGTGGTGGGGGACAGCCCCCAGTAAAGTCAGAGGTGAGAGCACAAAGCAATAAAGTAGGCAGACTCTGGTTTTTTGGGGGGTAGATGCTCGAGAATATCCGGGGGCACTCCCGAGGCTCGATCCCGCCTTTGTGTATGCCGAGCCCCCTTCCTCATGACCTTTGTCACGAGTGGAATGTCTCTCGCCGGCTCCCGGCATCTCCCCCTTTTTTATTTCTTAAAACAGCCAGATGTAGCTCAGTCGCGAGCCTCTGAATGCTCTGCCGAAGAATCCTGACAATACAAGGAAGAATGATTATGAGAAGCAGAATTAAGTTAGAGAAAGTATGGAAGAAATCATTTGCTGTTCCAGCGGCAGTAAAATCTAATCGGGAGTGCTCCATGGTTGCTATTTGATTGTGAAGTTTCCCTAAGTCTAGACCAATGTCAGAGCTGTTCCAGATACCTGAAATATGGTTTTTAATCTTTTCCCATTCAAAATCTGTCTCATTTACTTTCAGGGGTGTTACACATATCCACCGATAGTCAGCATGACAGGACAATGCCATTTTCACCTTTAAAGCCTGCAATTCAGTCCCAATATGTATTACTGCTTCCTCTAGGGCGTCTACCCTCATTTCTAACTTCTTGTCTATAGCTTCCTGTGTTGCCAATGTTAAAGAAACATTTTTGGACATAGAATCAACATATTGAGCAGTATGTACTTGTTGAGTCAATGATATTGCTGCCACAGTAACAGAAGTGATTGCACTTATCAAAGCTGCTATTCCCAAGATAAGTAAGCCCACAAACCGTCGGGTTCGCATTAAATCCTGCAGTTGTTGTAATACAGCCAAACCGTAATTATCATACCAATAAGAATGCACAGACACAGGTATCATGAGATAGGGTGGGCGTTTCAACACAACAAAAGAACAAACATTATATTGGGGGGTCAAACAAGATGAAAGCATACATTGTTCACAACACCACTACCACAAAGGAGCAAACATTATATTGAGGGTTTAAACAAGATGAGCCAGGAAGCAGCTGCAGGCGTCGGCCCGGGGGAGCAGTGTCCCCAGCATCAGGAGGCAGAACGCGAGCGGCAAGCTGTGGGCCTCGGCGCTTACGGCGGGCGGAGGGGCGGGGTTCGCAGCCTTGGGCTAGCTGCCGCGGCTTGGGCTCCCAGCGTTCCCCTCTCGCCGGCGGGAGCGCGCTGGTCTGGACTGCATTCCGCGGGCGCGCTTTCCTCTCTGGCCCTCACTCACCGCACAGACTTCTTTGCTCTAGGTCGCGGGGTGCAGCGAGAAGGGTACCGGGCGCTGCTGGCGGCGCGGAGGCGAGAGCTGGCTGGGGGAGGGGGAGCGAGCGAGTGCGCGCCGCGAACCTGGTCTTTGGGGAACGTGACATGACGAATTTGTCTGAGATCCAAATCGAAGAATCTGCATTCTGTAGAAATATACAAGCATACCCTCTCCCACAAGTTAGCAACACATCTGGCCTTTTTCACTCTCCAGTATGGAGGTCTTTTTACTTGACCAGGGGCCGAGTCGTAGCCTGTAATTCAGGCATCTAGTGTCTCATCATTGTAGTCTGCCCCTGTGTGTTTACGTTTAAGTGATTAATTACAATTTGGACATAACTATTTGTCTAGCTGTTTTTTTTAGATATGAAATTTATACCTTGAACCAGCTGCATTTTGATGGTGAATTTTGTGAGAATTTTTGGCTTTATCAATCTTTTTATTTAAGTTTAAAACAATTACTTTAGTCAATGCATCTGCCAAAGCATTTCCTTCATGTAAAGGGCCGGGCAAGCTGGAATGGGCTCTATGTCCCACAAAATATTTTTTATCTCTGTATTTAATCTTTCTGTAAATCAGATAACAAGGAGAAGATAGTAGTTTTATTTTTTGGAATATTAGCAGTTTCAATATGAGGAAACAACCCAACAATATATCAGGAGTCAGTCAAAAGATTAAAGGTGTGGTCTCCTAAATGTTGAAAGGCCTAAATAACTGCTTGTAACTCAGTCTTGACATTTTATTCCCTTGAATTAAAAGATCTTTTAAAGGCCTTGGAGCTGTAACTTCCTGCACCCAAAAGGCTAGATCACTAGATTCAAATGTTTTGTGGCTCTTAGCTTGAGAAGTCAAGTTTTTTCTTTTCTGATAATAAGGTAAAAGCAAAAGCTATGTTACTCTTTGACCTTTATTAATTTATACAGTTTTGGTAGGCAGTGAGATCAAGACTTTAATTTCTCAATATAATCAGACTCTACTACACCATGCACCACCGAAATTTCTTTTTTTTTTTTTTTTTTATTTGAAAAGAAAGCGAGCTACGCCCCAGGACAAATCTTCCAAAGTCCTCGGGTAGGGGGCCAGCCACTCCCGTTGGAATTGGAGTAAGCGGCACGTCAGGGGTTAATATTGTTGCTCAATCCTCTTGCCTTTTCTCCTAGCCTGGGTGAGACCCCCCCTGAGGGGGTTTTCTCCAAGGAGCACGCTCTGCATATCGTGTACTAAAAGCTCCTTTGTTTAAAAAACTTTTTATCTTCCTCAGGCTTAGGCAACTCTTTGAGAGGCTTTGGGGGCAAAGTGGGGAACTCCTGGGTCCTGGGAGGCACAAACGGAGGCGGTGGCAATCGCCTTAAATCAGAAAGTGGTGGATAAGTTTTTTTAAAGGTTTGCGCAGAGGGGGAGGGAGCTCGCCAGGGCGCTCAGCCGCAGCGTCCTGTAAGCCCTCTCCTTCCTCGGGAGGTAAAGCACTTTCTCCCTCTTTTTTTTTTTTTTTTTTTTCCAATAGCAGAAATTATGATCTGTGCAGAAAGTGGAGACTCACCACCATCCACCGCTATAGCCTCTCTCATAGGCTATTTAACAGCCTCATGACGGAGGTCCAGGACATGTCTAATCATAATACACAGAGCCAATAAACATTTGTCTATTCTTAGATGCAGAGAAACCCATATTTTCTTTTTTGAGAATATTTTTATTTATTTTGTACCCTCTTTACCCTATCTAAACTGCAGAGGGGACTAGAAAAGAAGCCTCAAGGTGAGGATCAAATTTATCCTCGGGACTAGAGAAAACCCCTTTCCGGGAAACTCTTAGCGGAGGCCCTTTACCCCCACATGGAGGAGGAGGCATGGGGGGATGGGAGCGTCCCGTATTTCTCTTCTCCTGTTTTGGAGATCTTTTAACTGTTTGGTGACTAAATCTTACAGACTGTCTGATAAGGGATGTTTCCCTCAAGCTCCTAGGAGCGGATGGTCTGACAGGGGAAGTTTCTCTTAGGCCTTTTGGGGCATCATTGTTTAAGAGATGCCGATCTCCATCAGAGTGATATTTAGCTATTATCTCGCCTAAATTCTCTTTTTCTTTTGGGGAAGGCTGATCTTGTTTCTCATCCCTAACTTTAAGTTGTTCCTGAGTAGTCATGGCTGCTAACATTTTTCTTAGTTGCCGATAGTCAGGTGGGTCTTCATTTTTCTCATTTTCCTGAGGTTTAACTACAGTTTCGACCTCATTTTCCTCTTTAAAGGTTACTTTTTTAGATTCAGGGGCAGGTTTAGCCACAGCATTTTCTTCACTATCCCCTTTAAGATGTACTTTTTCTGAATCGGGGGCAGGGTCTAAGACATCTCTAATGATGTTCCATAAGGAAAAAGCGTCATTAGGAACATTTTCTGAGCCATGTTCGGCATGGTAAGTTTTTAGCTGTTTTCCTACTTTTTCCCAGACATCTAAGTTAACAGAGCCTTCGTCTGGGAACCAGGGACAGTGCTCTTGTACAAATGAAAAAAATGATTGAATGGCAGATTTTTTAACTTTGATTCCTCTTTTATTTAATAACTGTAAGATTACTCCTATAAAGAGCTGTCTTTCATTTGATTCAGTGTTACCCATGTCAGAAAATTAAGTATAGTAAAAGATTTTGCTTTTAGCTATCAAAAGATCAGGCTTTTCTTTGGCCTTTTAACTTCAGAAACTGTTTTCTCTCTCTAAGTCTAACACTTTAACACTTTCGACACTTCCCACTCCTCTCGCCCTGTCTATCCTACAGGGGGGTCCGCGGCACCCTTGAGTGGGGTCCTAGCCGTCCCGAACACTGGAAGAACAATAGGGCTGATGACCCAGATTGTCCCGGGGGAGAAACAGAAGGCTGATGACCCAAACTGTTCCGAGGGGGGAGCAGTAGAGCTGATGACCCAAACTGCTCCGTGGGGGAACAAGAGAGCTGATGACCCAGTTGTTCCGAGAACGGGGGAGCAAAAGGGCTGATGACCCTAATTGCTTTGGGGAGCTTACCTTCGAAAAACCTGTTTCGGGCGCCACCTGCCGGGGTCCAGCCCCGGCTGATCCAGGGTATTCGAAGGAGAGACGGCTAGGCGACCTATTCAAATGTTAATTAGAGATAATAAAGAGGAATAGAATGAGGATAGCTCAGTAGGAAAATTCAGTGGAGAAAAGAAGCTGAGTGGCTTGGTTTACGCAGAAAATCAATATAACCCGTGACACCAGGTTAGCTCTGACCACGGAGGCCGCAGGCGCCCTCTCGAATAGCGGAAGGTGCCCCACCTTAGACACCTTCTCGAGTGGGTCTTAGAAGCCCAGGCAAATAAATGGTCGCAGAGGACATCCACGCTCCAGATGGACACTCAGCTGGAAGTTAAAGGGAAGAATGACATGGGGAGACCAAGCGTTGGTGAGCAAGGCCCATAGCTTTATTTTCAACAGGGGCTTTTATACCCTAAGTTACACATAGAGGACAATAGGGGATGCAAAATCAGCAGTCTTTGATGCTTATCAAAAACCAGGGTTTCTTTCCTGAAAATTTATCGTATACAAATGGTTTGGGTGATTTACATCATCTTCTGGCCAGAGGCCTATTAACATTTTATGACTCTTGACAAGCACTTATCAACAAAAACTTATTTTCTCTAAGAGTAATTATTTTAAGGTTTGGCGCCATCTTCCGAAGATAAGATTACGTTCCTATAGGGTGGATGTGTAATGGGTTTACAAAGGAAAGAATTTACTACCTTAAGGGTCTAAAGTTACTAACACCAGGCCACTACTTATTTTTTCTACATACCAACTATATTAATTAATGCACATTCAAGGATACAATTCAGGGGATGTGAAAACTTGGCAACAAACGTTGGCTCATCAATGAAATCTTTTGCTAGCTTTATTCTGACAGTTTCTAATTCTCTGAGAGGCTCTAAGCTATTTGAATATCTTAAGCTTCCTGTGCCTCTGGAGGCTGGGAGACTGTAAACAATCGTATGCATAGCTGTAGGTGTCCGGGTAAACTTGTCAGGTGAGTTAGAGAGCCATCTGAGGGGTTTGGATTTAAACACTCCTAATTGCCCAGGAACTTTATTAATTGGAGCTGTAAGTTAACTCTTTGACAGAGAGAGTGAGATGGTGGTGGGGGACAGCCCCCAGTAAAGTCAGAGGTGAGAGCACAAAGCAATAAAGTAGGCAGACTCTGGTTTTTTGGGGGGTAGATGCTCGAGAATATCCGGGGGCACTCCCGAGGCTCGATCCCGCCTTTGCGTATGCCGAGCCTCCTTCCTCATGACCTTTGTCACGAGTGGAATGTCTCTCGCCGGCTCCCGGCAAGCCAGTTGATATTACAGAACACATTAAACAGTTCAATCCACTTTAGATTCCAGTTGGTATTCATTTTTACAGGGGTCATTGAAGTCATTAATGGTATATGATAGCTATGTGTATTTATCATATATAACGTGTTAAATCAAATCATCTGTGGTCAACATGCTTATCATTGCTGATAATCAGAGCTTAATTATGAAGATGTGAGAAGTCCACATCCATTTGCCCTAAAATATGCCTCTTAATTTCTGGCCCACGCTCCATGTGGATTTCTATAAATGAACTGTATGTGATATCTGATCCTTACTTCAGGGCCATCTCACGTAAAATCATCTACTTTCCCCCTTAAATAAGACATCACGATGAGCTTAGGCCTAACCCACCATGCTCACAAGTAAGTGGTTTCATGCATTTGCTATTTTTTAATTTTGGGGAGATTTAGGAGTTGGCTCTGGATACTTTGGCCACCTGATGCAAAGAACCGACTCGTTTGAAAACACCCTGATGCTGGGAAAGGTTGAAGGTGGGAAGAGAAGGGGATGACAGAAGGAGATGGTTGGATGGCATCACCAATTCAATGGACATGAGTTTGAGTAAACTCCAGGAGTTGGTGATGGACAGGGAGGCCTGGCGGGCTGCAGGCCACGGGGTCGCAAAGAGTCGGACATGACTGAGTGACTGAACTGAACTGAACTATGGATGTCAGCATCCTTAACAGAGTCAAGCAACTTCAGCGGAAATTGAATATTGTATACAAACATCACGAACCATTGTATGTTATTGGTTGAATGGTCACAGGACAGAGAGCGATGACGTTCATAGGTACACATGCCCATTCCAGATAAGTAGTCTGTTTAATCAAACCCTCGGGAAGGAAAGAGAGAGAGTGCTAAGTCATGTCCCACTCTTGCGACCCTATGGACTGTAGCCTGCCAGGCTCCTCTGTCCATGGGATTCTCCAGGTAGGAATACTGGAGTGGGTTGCCATTTTCTTCTCCAGGGATCTTTCCGACCCAGAAATTGAACGCAGGTCTCCAGCATTGCAAGCAGATTCTTGCACATTTCAGATAAATAGTCTGTTTATGTGTTTCCATGCATGGACAACCACATACACACAGTGGACTATTCCTGAGCCGTAAAGCAGGATGAAGTAATGCCTCGTGCAGCCACATGGAGATGGACCTAGAGATGATCATGCTAAGTGAAGTCAGAGAATGACATGTGTCACATGGTATCAGTTGTATGTGGAATGAACGTTAAAAACATGATACTAGTGAACTTATTTATGAAACAGAGGTAGACTCACAAAAATAGGAAACAAATGTGTGGTCACCAAAGGGAAAAGGTAGGGATTAATTAGGAGTTTGGGATTCGTAACAGATACACACTACTCCACGTGAAAGAAACCACCAGGACCCACCGCTTAGTGTGGTGGTGGCAGTTTAGTCGTGAAGTTGTGTCCGACTCTTGTGACCCCATGGACTGTAGCCTGCCAGGCTCCTCATTTCATGGGATTCTCCAGGCAAGAATACCGAAGTGGGTTGCTATTTCCTTCTCTAGGGAATCTTCCCAACCCAGGAATCCAACCCAGGTCTCCTGCATTGCAGGCAGATTCTTTACCGACTGAGCTACGAGGGAAGCCCACTGTGTAGTATGGGAAACTATATTAATACCTTGTGATGATGTATAATGGAACAGAGTCCCAAAAGGAATATCTGAGAAAGACATGAAAAAACAACCATTGTGCAGCACTAATAGCTGTTGTAATGCTGCGCAGCAGGGCTTACACAGGCCGCTGCAGTGTGCACATCAGTAAGTATATCGTCACCCTGCAGTTACATATGGCTCCTTATTCTCCACAAATGGTCCAGCATTTATTTGTAGACTTTTTAATCATGGCTATTCTGACAGCTGTGAGGTGGTTTCGCTAAAATTTATATTTTATTTTCTTCCAAGTAAATGCCAAAACTATGGACTGTCTGTCTCTATGAGCCTTACGTATTTAAGTATTTGATTAGTATATTTAAAAAGCTAGGTCGTAGTTCTAATAACTTGGGTTAGAAAAATAAGGGCAATATTTTAGTTTTTTTTTTAAAGAACTCCCTATGCTGCTTTGCATATTTCCTGTGCGTATTTGCATACCGACAAGGAGGAATGCTATGCTGTGCTAAGTCACTTCAGTCGTGTCCGACTCTGTGCGACCCCATAGATGGCAGCCCACCAGGCTCCCCTGTCCCTGGGATTCTCCAGGCAAGAACACTGGAGCGGGTTGCCATTTCCTTCTCCAATGCATGAAAGCGAAAAGTGAAAGTGAAGTTGCTCAGTCATGTCCGACTCTTAGCGACCTCATGGACTGCAGCCTACCAGGCTCCTCCGTCCATGGGATTTTCCAAGCAAGAGTACTGGAGTGGGGTGCTATTGCCTTGAGGGTTTATTTTCTCTAAGCCCTCTGTGGGACTTCGTCTCAGTACATCTTAGTGTTTCTGAGCAGTATAAGGTGATTCCCCATGGTGGGTGTGATTGGCCTCGTTTTAGGAGGTAGTCACGTGGAATGTGTTTCCACGTGCTCTTGGCCTTTGGACAGTGTGAGTACAACGTGCCTCTTGAAATGGAGCCCTGCTTTGAATTCTTTTTTTGATGATTTTCCTAGGGACATTACTTGAAGGGCAGGTGTCATTTACAGCCTCTCAGGCCTTTTGAATAAAATTAGGCTTCCCTGGTGGCTTAGTTGGTAAAGAATCTGCCTGCTATGCAGGAGACGTGGCTTCGATCCCTGGGTTGGGAAGTTACCATGGAGAAGGAAATGGCAACCCACTCCAGTATTCTTGCCTGGGAAACCCCATGGACAGAAGAGCCTGGTGGGCTACAGTCCATGGGGTCACAAAGAGTTGGACACACAGGCCTTTTGAATAGTAAAACTCCTTGAGAACTGGTTTTAAAGTGGTTCTACTCGATGTAGCCACAAGGTGGCAGCAGTTCCTCATGCTCAACTCTGGTTCCAGGGCCAAGCAGAGCCTCAGGGAAAATCCTATATGTGGATTGTCAATCAGAGTGAAATACTTTGGCCACCTGATGTGAAGAACTGACTCATTGGAAAAGGCCCTGATGCTGGGAAAGCTTGAAGGCAGCAGGAGAAGGGGATGACAGAGGATGAGATGGTTGGATGGCATCACCGACTCGATGGCCATGAGTTTGAGCAGGCTCCGGAGTTGGTGATGGACAGGGAGGCCAGGTGTGCTGCAGTCCATGGGGTCGCAAAGAGTCAGGCACAATAGCAACTGAACCAAACTGAACTGGGCCAGGAGAAACACCAAACACCGAAAGGTTTGGTGTTCCCCCTTACGCTTGATCCACAGGACACGTCCTAACTCCTCTTCCCTGGGTTGGCAAGATCCCCTGGAGAAGGAAACGGGAAACCCCATTGACAGAGTAGCCTGTCGGACCGCAGTCCATGGGGTCACAAAGGGTGAACAAGCCAGAGCACACACGCATTACGGGAAACACAAACCTGGTTCGGCAACACACGTAGTCAGATCACTAAAAGTCGCAACGTCTGTGAATTCCTAATACCCAGCCCAGTGCGTGACAAATGCAGAGAAAATGCTCCTATTTCTCACGCAAGCTGGGAGCTCAGTGGAAGGTTTTGCTGCCCACACTGAGAGGCAGTCCAGACGCTCACCTTGGTGTGTAAATGCATAAAGCCCAGGTGAGTCCATGGTAAATGTTATATTGTTGAGGTATTAACTTTTATTATTTACTTTGTGGTTCTAGTAACTATTTGCTCCAGGAAAAACATAAACAATTCTGAATAATTGAACATTAGGTTTCTGATCAGCTATATCTTCTAAAATTCAGTTTCTCTGATGGCTCCATGTGGCTTCTGAAGGGAGAAAATTGTGAGCACACGAAGAACCACTCCGACTCTCATCCTAGTGAACAGGCGAAGCCAGTGAGAGTGTAAAGGAGAAAACAGAGTGTAAAGGAGAAAACAGACCACTGCAGGTCCTGGAGATGGGCCGGTCCTCCTCCCGCCCCCAGCAGCATGTTAAAGGGCACAATTCAAGGCTGAGGTTAAGGGTTCCATCTCCCGTCTGTCTCCTTGGAAGCAGGAAATCAGTCTCTCCTGTGAAAGGTACACTCTGGGAGCTGAGGCCCGAGGGTGGAGGGCTGCAGGCCCAAACATCAAAGTGATTAACCAAGTTAATGCAATGATTTCAGCACTTGAGTTGGATATTTCGAGTATGCCATCTGTCGCCTGTGTGGTATAAGGTTGATTGTTCTGTTAATGTCTCTGTTTGATCACGGTCAACTTAAACAGGTCTACCCGAACATGGAGCATCGTCCAGCGAGAAATCTCCAGCATAAAACTTCACAAACTACTTTGGACACATTGACACAGTGTGGGCTCCGGGGACGCCTGGACTCCAAAAACTGGAAGAAGCAGGAAGGAGCCTGGGCTGGAGCCTCTGGAGGGAGCGCGGCGCTGCGACACCCTGACCTCAGACGTCTGGTCTCCAGGACTGAGGGAGGGCAGGCTTCTGTTCAGAGCGTCCGTGTGGTCGTTTGTCACCACCGCCCCAGGAAGCTCATGCAGCTGGTGGGCAGCTCCCTGTCCTGATCTAAAGCCTCCCTCCCATTAGGGGCAGCCCCCTGCACCTATGCTGTCTGCACCAACCATGAGGCTCATGCTGAGCGCTGGCTCTCCTGCTCGGCACTGGCGCTTTGGAGGGTGTGGGCAGACACCACCACGTGACCAGCCCCCAGCCGGGCGCCAAGTCTCTAGTGCGCTTCCCTGAGGGGACGGGGTGGGGGTGACTGTCAGGGTTCCGCCCTCCATCGCTGGGGGAAGAGACACCCAGACACCCTCGAGGGCCGAGGGGTGGGAAGGTGGTGAGTGACTGGCTCAGGGCCCCTGCCCCGGGCAGTCCCACTGCGCCCTGAGGCGCACCTCAGCTGTGAGCACCCAGCCTGTGCTGAGCCTGGAGCCTTGCGGCAGGTCCCGAGGTGAGGCGGCCCCTCAGACCCCGCCCTTTCCTCCAGGTCTAGTAGGGGGACACCCCTTCTTGCCACTGCAGAAGTGGTTCTGGAGCTGATCTGTGAGTGGTTCTGGGGTTTGCAGGTGGAGCCCGTTGCTGTGCCCCTCCTCCCCACGCGAGCCTCTAGAACAAGCTGTCTGCGCTGCGACCTGAAGCCCCCCGCCCAGCAGTGTTCTCAGGAAAGGGTCAGGGGTACTGTAGCAGCATCTGAAACCTCCTTTAATAGGGGTATCTTTGTTCCCAACCCTTTAACCTTGTTCACACCTTTAGCACGATGTAACAAAAGTCTTTAGGGTAAATGGTCTAGAGAGAAGAGAGGAAGCTACGAGCAAAACCAGATGGAACCAGCTGGGACCACAATGGCGGTGAATCTGACCTCCAGCAGACCCCGAGTCTCACTGTGTGGTGATTTTAGTGTATTATTGATGTAGGGGATAGATGGGCTCCAGATTAGATATTTATAACTGGCCTCCTGTTTGCATTTCATGGGACATGAAGCAGTGGGCTTCAGGCTGGATGCTTACAACTGTTAGCATTTCTGAGAGAAGGGAGAGGTGGGCTTCAGTCTAGGTATTTACGGTCAGCCTCCTGTTTGCCCTCTGAAGTGGAAGTAACAACAGAGAGTAATAGCCAGTGTTCTCTCTTATAAACACCGTAAGGCGATAGTCACGGCAAGGACGAAGAGAGGGCAGAAGCCGGCGTGAGTGACGATTCAGGGATCTCTACGCCCAGACTTCTGGGACACGGGAGACACGGCGCATGCACAGAAAGGCTTCTTGGGTCAGAACTCAAGAGAGAATGCCAGGCCATAGATTCTTGCTCCTCCCAGAAGCCCTCACTTCGAGATCCATCCTGCCTGAGGGGTGAGTGTGCACCCAGGGGAGGGGCCCAGGGTCGGTCAGGCGTGGGATAAGAAACCAGGTAATTGGCCTGAGGGAAGACAAAGACCCGGAAGAACTGCCTTAAATGACTGGTATAAATGACTGCCTCTTTGCTGCCCTAAATGACTGGTATCCCCCTCGCTGGGGGACACCCACACCTTCCCCCTGCCTTGCTTAACAAACCATTTCTCTGCGTGCTCTCCTACTTGTTATGCTGTGTCCCTAATAATAAATTTTATACCTGCATTTACAGTTTCTGCCTCCATGGTAAAAACATTTTTCTCTGGGGGCAAAGATCTGGGGAAAAATAACTTCTGGCCTCTAGCCCTTGCTGGTGTGGTGGCTAGAATTCCTGGTTTGCATCCAGGCTTCCCAAGCTCCATTCCTGGGCAGGGAATTAAGATCTCACTTCAGGTCACTGCTCGCTGCTAACTTGATCATTATATTAAGTGATACACCAACCATTGGCCACGACCGAACATGAAGAACCAAAAAAAGGTAAAAAGGAGGTGGCACCCCACTAACTCAGAAAGCCCTGCCCTTCCCATAAGCATACCTGTCCCCCCAGCATTAGCCTCACTCCTTCTCCCTTTGTCTTTACTTTTGAAATGAAACCACTCTCTCCAGGTGGGTGAGAAGTTGAGCTGTGAACTTGGTTCCCACTTCTCCATTCTTTGGCCTCTGAACAAAGCCTGTGCTATGTTGGCTTTGGTTTCATAATCGCCCACTTGAGCCCGAATGGAAGAAGTAAACCTTCCCTGTTGAGGCAGAGCCCCAGCCAGGCTAGGACCCGAGCAGGGTCCATGGACTGACTTGGTGACAGTCTGTAGGGTACGGTGGTCTGCCTGGGGGGCGGGGAGGGCGGACCTACAGCCGCAGTACCGGCAGGGACGGCACGGCCCCCCGGGGCCTGGCCTGTGCTCTCGTCCCTGCGCCCCGACACCACCCGACAGTCGGCCTCGGTGATGCGGGCTGCCGGGTGTGTGGTCAGGAGGGACCCAGAAGCAGCAGCTGGAGCCAGGTCAGCTGTGTCTCCTCACGGGCGGTGGGTGTCCTGGGTGTCAGGACTTGGCGTGCAGAAAACAAGCACAGCCATAGAAACTCATATGCGCTGTGGGCTTGAAACTCCTGTGCAGGGCAAGAGCTCCCACTGGACCCTGCTCAGAAGCTTGTGCACATGTGATGGCCACACCAGTGCTTCCTCGCCAAGTGCTCCAGGCCTCCCTGGTGGGCACAGGCCTCCCTGGTGGGCACCACACCCCACGGGCTCCCCGACCCGGAGCCTGAAGGGCCAATGCTGGCAGGGCCTGGGGACGGGAGTGGTCACTCCACCAACCACCAGACCCAGCCCGTCCCGGGCTCTGCTGCAAGTCTGCTGTCCGGGTCCTGCAGACAGGCCTGCACGAAACGGGCCGTGAGTCCCGTCCTGATGGTGTTCTGTGGAACTTCCATGAGGCCCCTTTCTGCGCTGTTCTGAGCAAATGACTGATCAGTCCGTGCTACTGTCAGCCCACAGGCAGGCTGCGAGGCTGAGGCTCTGAGAAGCCAAGTGACCCGTCCAGAAGGACAGATGTGCAGCCATGGAGTGGGGTGTGTGCCCCCCTCCCAGGGTTAGTGCCCACTCACAGCAGGTTCTCGTCTGATCCTTCACCCCCTCCCGGGGCAGCTCCAGAGCCTCCTCTTAGGGGAACTCACTCACCATCTTTTACCAGGACTCTTGCTCACATCCTGTGTCTGGGATCACCTGGAAGGCTTGTCCCTCTGAGACGGATTCAGTCTCCCTTCAGCAGGGCCGCTTTCCTGGGTCACACTCATCGCCTGCTCGCCCACTCCCCCTCACACCACAAAAGCCCCCTCTGGCCCCGTGCCCTCTGGCTCTGCCTGGGTGCTCACCCCGCTCTGGCCTGGCCCTTCCCTCTCAGGGCCCCTGCAGGGCCTCCAGGAGCTCCCACTGCCTGGGGCAGGCTGTCTGCTGGCCTGGGGAGGCCCCGTGGTCAGGTTCCTGTGGGGCCTCCCACTCGGCACAGCGGCCAGCACCCGCCTCCTGTCCTCCTCACTCTGGATGGGCCCAGGCGGGTTCAGGGCCCCACTGTGTGCTGGTTCTCATCTCCTCCCGGGGCTGCCTGCGGGCGAGTCGCCAAGCTACTCTGTGCCTGCTGCACAGAGGGGGCGCTCGTTCACACACCCCTCCCTGGAGCACAGGGTTCTGCTGGGCAGGCTCCTCCAAGGGTACGGGGCTCACCTGGGCAGGTACCCGCAGGGCTCAGCACCCAGGAACCGAGTACAGGGCCCTCATTGCAGAGCACTCCCAGTCCCCCTGTTGTTCAGGTCTGACTCTGAGCCCCTCAGAGCAGGACCTGAGCTAACAAACAGCTGCTCCTGGACAGGGCATTGACCCTGGGCTTCACTACACAGCCTCCCTCCACCGAGTCTTCCAGAGACTTTCACTGCACCCAGGCACCGGGCCCTGTCTCCACACCCCACCCCTCCTCTCCCTGACTTGTGGTTCCCCTCATTAGGAGAGGGTCTTCTTGAAATTACCTCCCACTCATGGGCCAGATAAAATGATTAGAAAACAAGCCAGAGCTCCAGCCCCATGTCTGTCCTGACCCTCAGGACCCACCCCTGTTCCTTGCACCTGGCAGGCACAACAAGGCCCCTTTCTGCAACTGTGAGCCCCGATGGGGGAGGGTTGGCTGACCTGACCCCCGGCCAGCCCTTCCAGGTGAGCCTGGGCTGAGGTCTCTGTAAGCGGGTGTCAGAGCGCCTGCAGGTACACTCGACGCATACTCTGCGGGGCGTGTGGGCTGGGCTGGCGAGACGGCCTTGCGGTTGCTGTTTGTGATCAGGTCTTCTCTAGACCAGGTAAGGAAGCAGCGTGTCACCTCTGCCTGCTGTTGGACGTCTCCCCAGGCGGGGGCAGGGGTGAGGAAGCAAGAGAAAAGGCAGTGGAGCAGGACTGGAGAGGCAACTCAGGGAGGGGATGGAAAGCTTCCAGAAGAGCCCCAGGTCAGGACCACGGCAAGCGTGCTATTGCTGGGGCGGCCCCAAGGCCTTCCCTCCAGCCTGTGAGGTCTTTGCTCATATTCGGGTGTTTTACCTGGGAACGGTGGATGAGGTTCAGGAGCAGCTAGCCTGGGGCTCAGCCAAGGTTTACTTAAGAGAGGCCTCCGATGGGTCCCCCAACTTCCTACTGAGGATGCTCCTTGGGGGATGGGGTGGAGGAGGGGATGGGGTAAGGGGGTGGAGATGGTGAAGGGCTGCTGGCTGCATGTAAGTCCCCACCCCTGACCATCTTCAGAATTGATCATCAGTGTGGCAAGTATCCTAACTGGGTTTTCACCTGTGTAACTGGTGAAATTAACAGTGTCCTCAGTCAGGACTGAGATGTTACACCACTTGTTCAGGTGTAAGAACCTGGGGAGGCGTGTGCAGCCCTAGGGACAGGCTTCAGACTTGACCCCTCAGCATTCTGGGGTCCAGCCACTGCTTTAGCATTTCTGAGGTCCCAATGCTGACTCCAGGGGTTCCGTAATCCACCCTCCTTCTGCCTTTACTGAGACCCACACTTCTAGGATCCTACAGAGCAGGGTCTCTGTGGCTGCTCTGTGGCCCAACAAATGATCACAAACTGGGTGGTTTAAAACAACAGGAGTTCATCCTCCCCCAGTCCTGGAGACCAGACACCTGAGATCAAGGTGGTGCAGGGCTGAGGTCCCTCCAGAGGCTCCAGGATAGGGTCCTTCCTGCCTTTTCCAGCTTCAGGGGCTCCAGGGGTCCCTGGGCTTGTGGCCCCTCCTGCCTGTCTCTGCCTTCATCTTCATGCGGCTTGTCCCCTGTGTCTGTCCCCCTTCTTTTGTCCCCTACAAGGAACATTCTAGTTAGACTGAGGGCCACCCACACCCAATGTGACCCCACCTCGACATCTTTAACTGCATCTACAAAGACTCTTTTCCCAGATATGGTCTTGTTCACATGTTCTAGGGGCACACACCATTTGGGGCCACCGTTCACCTCATTATCTGTGTGAAAAATCACCCTCATTTTAGCAGATTACCAAGGCCCCATAGAGACAGGCACAGGTGGCAGCCATGTGGGTGGGGGGCTGGGGAGAATGAGGAGCATGGAATCACCTGGAGAGGATCAAGGCCTGGCTTCATCAGAAGGTGAGCTCTTCCACCATGGGGCCTGTGAAAGCAGTCACTCCATCCTGTCTGTGGAAAGGGGCCTGGTGTCAAGTCCAGAAGTGTCTGCCTTGCCAACTGGCTCTGCTGAATGGCATCATCACTACCATCATGTAACCAGTGACGACGGGCTTAGGTGCAGAGGGGAACTAGTGCGGGACTGGCTGTGGGCTCTGGAGGAGGAGCTGACAGTCACCGGGCCACAAGGAAGCGGGAGCCTGGGAGGCCCCTGTGTTACTGAGCCAAACCTGGGCCCACACGCCTGAGTGCAATAAAGCCAATCTACAATGCCAGGTTGTGTGAAGGAATGGGAAGTGATGGTTACAAAAGTACCGCTACATGGAGGACAGCTAACTCATGCTCCAAACCCTGGACTCCCTGAAGGGTTTCAGCAAAGCAGTTTACAGGCCGTCTGAGGGAGGAGGTCACAGAGTTTGTGATCTGCTGGTGCACGGTTCTCTGGTTGGTGAGGTAACAGGTGGCTAACCTCACAAATCCTCAGGCACTGGATGTTGGGGTCCTTTAATGGACCGGGACCTGGTGGTCTGGAGGCGACGATAAGAAAGTGAAAGAGAGAAAGAAGCTGATACTCTCTGGTTTATGCAGAAAACCAATAAAGTCCTTGATAGAGGACTTGCATCTCTCATGAAGGCACCTGGCACCTTCTCGAGAGAGTCTTAGAAGCCCGGGCAGCAGAGTAAGCAAGACGGGTCTCTGTGCTCCAAGGAATCAGCCGGGGGGCGGGGGGGGGGGAGAGAGAGAGAGAGAGAGAGACACGGGGACCCAAGCTCTGATGGAGCAGAGGTGCTTTAATGAATTTTCTGTGAGTATATATAAGCTGTGGTACAAGAAGTTTCTTATGACTATGATAAAGATCAGAAAACCAAGCGTATCACAACCGTTACCAAGGGAACAAGGGATTAAAAATTGCCACAAGGTCAGAAGAACATCCATAGCTCAAGAAAGGGAATCGAGACTAAGCAGTTTTGTCGTAAAGAGAATGTTTACTGAAGGAGACTCAGGCCTGTCTCACACGATGACCCTGGTTTCTGGGAGCAGCGTGCCGCTCTGCGTGAAAAGAAACAGAGGACCTGTGAGAAACAGCGCGTAGGAATCCTCCTGCTAAACACTCCCCGACAACTGGACGCTCTGGGGTGACATTCATGCTCAGCTAGTAGGTAACTTCTTCCACTCAGTGGGGCTTTTAGTGCCTGTAAAACAATGCCCGGAGTGTGCATCAGGTGCTGTTACCCCCAAACTTCAGAGAGGAGATGCAGCAGAGGATACAGGACAGGGTCTGTCCTGGGAGGGCCCACAGGCTCCTGCTCGGTCACACCAGGTGTCTGAGCTCAGCAGCTGGAGAAGGAAGATGGGGCTGCCTCCTGGGCATGGGGAGCAGCAGGAGCGCAGTCCTCGAGGGGCCTGTTAGTCCCCAGGGTGAGATGAGCAGCAGTGGATGGACAGACGCATCTGGGCTGGGCGAGGGGACCAGCCAGGAAATGTCACTGGAACTGTCGCCGGGAGGAAGAGGAAAGGCAGGAGGGGGCAGGTGGCTCACAGCCGACCCCACGCAGGTGATGGTGGTCTTTTGGAAACAACTCAGAGCTGGGAGGACGCTGTCAGGAGGTCAGCTTCATTCTCCTGTTCCTCTGTAAAACATGGTGTCAGAGTTTGAGACACCCTCAGGAGACTTCTGAGCCCATTGCTGCTGTGGCTTCATCAAAGTGGCTCAGGCTCTGCCCATGTCCCCACTGGGGATGAAGCCCCTCAGGGCACTGGGGCCCACAGACTTCAGGGAACACCTAACCTCAGGGCTGATCTCCCTTCCAACCAGCTGCTGAGGCCACATTGTCCCATCCTGACTCCACCCCCAGAGCCTAGGGGTGAAGTGCATAGATGTGTATAGAGTCCAGTGTATAGATGGAACACTCAGTCTTCATGTTCCTGTCGTTGGACATTTTGGTGGACTCTATGTCTTGGCTGTTGTAAATAGTGCTTCTCTGAAAACAGGGGTGCATGTATTATTTCAAATTGTGATGTTCTCCAGGTCTGAGCCCAGAGTGGGGTTGCTGGGTCCCGTGGCTCCTCTGTCTCCTGTCCTCAGGACCCTCCATGCTGTTTTCCATCGGGGCTGCACCCTTGTGCACCCCAACTCAGAGTGAGGGAGGATTCCATTTTCCCTACGCCCTCTGCAGCATTTATTCTTTGGAGAGCGTTCTGACGATGGCCGTTCTGACTGGTGGGAGGGGATTCGTCAGTGTAGATTTGATCAGCATTGATTTCATAATGAGTGGGTCTTCCCTGGTGCGGCTCAGCAGCAAAGAATCTGCCTGCAGTGCAGGAGATGCAAGAGATTCAGAATTGATCCCTGAGCTGGGAAGATGCCCTGGAGAAGGAAAGGGGAACCCAACCAGCACTCTTTCCTGGAAAATTTCATGGGCAGCAGAGACTAGCAGGCTACAGTCCATGGGGTTGCAAAAAGCTGGACGCAACTGAGCACAGAAGTGAGTGAGCGGGGATGTCTTTCCAGGTGCTTGATTCATGTATAGCTAGACATATATATATGTTCTTTTTCAGGTTCTCTTCCCATATACGTCATTACGGAGTGTTGAGGAGGGTTCCCTGTGTTGCGCAGCGGGTCCTTGTGGATGATTTTATAAAGAGTAGTGTGTGTATGTCAATCTGAACCAGCTCATTTCTCCCTGCCCTCTTCTTTTCCTCCTGGGGAGCCGTAAGTTTCTTCTAGGGAACATGAGTCTGTGAGGCCATTTCTCTTTGGTAAAGAAGTTCACGTGTCTCCATTTTCAGATTCCACCTAGAAGTGCTGCCATACGATTCTTGTCTTTCCCTGCTCCCCTACTTCACTTAGAATGATCACCTCTATTCCCTCCCTGTGGCTGGAAATGTTACTTGACCCTTTTAAAGGCTGGATAATCCTGTTGTGTCTAGGTGCCATCTTCTGTGCCCTAATCTGTGTGCTGCTCTTGGATTTTGCTGCCGTGCCCTCTTTATGGTCCTAGTGCGGCTGTGATCACAGGGCTGCAGGCATCTTTGCAAATTTTGGTTTTGTCTGTACCTAGCAATGGCACCCCACTCCAGTACTCTTGCCTGGAGAATCCCATGGATGGAGGAGCCTGGTAGGCTACAGTCCATGGGGTCGCTAAGAGTCGGACACGACTGAGCGACTTCACTTTGACTTTTCACTTTCATGCATTGGAGGAGGAAATGGAAACCCACTCCAGTGTTCTTGCCTGGAGAATCCCAGGGACAGCCTGGTGGGCTGCCATCTATGGGGTCGCACAGAGTCGGACACGACTGAAGCAACTTAGCAGCAGCACACCCAGGTGTGGGATTGCTGGATCTTATGGTACTTGTATTGAAGGAGGATACAGAAAAGGCTCTATCTTGAAAGCAGGACTCCATCTTGGGCTGGACTATGGACTTTGAGCCCAGTATCTATGGAAACAACATACCAACTGGAAAACCAGGCTCCCAGAAGGAAGAGCCTCAGGGCTCGAACCTAGACTTTCCATGCCTATAAGATTACCCTAATTATCTGTGTAACTGAATAGAATTATACATTCTATTATGCTTATTTTGGTATGACCACAAGACTATTGATAATTGTCCACTGTTAATTACCTAGGCTTAAGGTATATGAAGCATGGGTTAACTTTGATTGTATCTTTCTTTTTCCTTTGTTCAGATTAGTTTCAGGGAACCTTATACACTTAGGGTATATAATGTTCTCACAAAAACTGGTCGGGGTCCTTGGCTAAGAGGAGACGCTGCCTTGGGCCGCCGGTGTAATAAACTGCACTCCACTATCTGCATTGTCCTTCTGAGTGAGTTTGCTTCCCGGAACGCGGGGCTACAACACTATGTTTAGTACTTTAAAAGAAACTTCATACTCTTTGCCTAATGGATAGACCGATTTACATTCCCACCAAGAGTGCAGGGGAGTTCCCTTCTCTCCACATCCTCTGCAACGTGTACTGCTGGGATTCTCTGCGGTGGCCATTCTGACTGGGGTGAGGTGATAGCCCACTGGACTTTTGAATGGTCCTCCTCTAACCACGAGCGATGCTTAATGGCCATGTGTGTGCTTCTTCATGAAATGTCCACTGAGACCTGTGGCCCATTTCCTATTGGGTATTTTTGTTTTTTGATATTGAGCTGCTTGAGCTGTCTGTATGTTTTGGAGATGAATTCTTTGTGGGTATCTTTGTTTTGAAATATATATATATTTTCTATTCTGAGTGTTGTCTTTTCCTTTCACTTAGGGTTTCCTTTGCTGTGAAAATGCTGCTAAGATTAATTATGTCACTTTGGCCTACTTTTAAATTATTTATTGTTACTGTTAAGATGTGGATCCAAAAAGAACTTGCTGTGATTTACAACAAAGCATTTTCTGCCTATATTTTCCTCAAGGGTTTTAGAGTGTCCATCCTCACATTGAGATCTGTAAATTATTTAGAGTTTATTTTTGTGTATGGTGTTACGGAGTGAGAAATGGACTACTTCCTGCTGTATAAGTAAACAGGGATGTCATTCAGTTCAGTCACTCAGTCGTGTCCGACTCTTTGCAACCCCATGAATCGCAGCACGCCAGGCCTCCCTGTTCATCACCAACTCCCGGAGTTCACTCAGACTCACGTCCATCGAGTCAGTGATGCCATCCAGCCATCTCATCCTCTGTCATCCCCTTCTCCTCCTGCCCCCAATCCCTCCCAGCATCAGAGTCTTTTCCAATGAGTCAACTCTTCGAATGAGGTGGCCAAAGTGCTGGAGTTTCAGCTTTAGCATCATTCCTTCCAAAGAACACCCAGGGCTGATCTCCTTCAGAATGGACTGGTTTGATCTCCTTGCAGTCCAAGGGACTCGCAAGAGTCTTCTCCGACACCACAGTTCAAAAGCATCAATTCTTCGGCGCTCAGCTTTCTTCACAGTCCAACTCTCACATCCATACATGACCACAGGAAAAACCATAGCCTTGACTAGATGGACCTTTGTTGGCGAAGTAATGTCTCTGCTTTTGAATATGCGATCTAGGTTGGTCATAACTTTCCTTCCAAGGAGTAAGCGTCTTTTAATTTCATGGCTGCAGTCACCATCTGCGGTGATTTTGGAGCCCAAAAACAATAAAGTCTGACACTGTTTCCCCATCTGTTTCCCATGAAGTGATGGGACCAGATGCCATGATCTTCATTTTCTGAATGTTGAGCTTTAAGCCAACTTTTTCACTCTCCACTTTCACTTTCATCAAGAGGCTTTTTAGTTCCTCTTCACTTTCTGCCATAAGAGTGGTGTCATCTGCATATCAAAGGTTATTGATATTTCTCCCGGCAATCTTGGTTCCAGCTTGTGCTCCTTCCAGCCCAGTGTTTCTCATGATGTACTCTGCATATAAGTTAAATAAGCAGAGTGACAATATACAGCCTTGATGTACTCCTTTTCCTATTTGGAACCAGTCTGTTGTTCCATGTCCAGTTCTAACTGTTGCTTTCTGACCTGCATACAGGTTTCTCAAGAGGCAGGCCAGGTGGTCTGGTATTCCCATCTCTTTCAGAATTTTCCACAGTTTATTGTGATTCACACAGTCAAAGGCTTTGGCACAGTCAATAAAGCAGAAATAAATGTTTTTCTGGAACTCTCTTGCTTTTTCATAGTCATCAGCAATTGCAGCCCTTCAGTGTGAGCTGGTGAGCGCTCAGGGAACTCAGAAAGGAGAAGAATATCTGCTCTCTCAGTTCAGTCACTCAATCGTGTCTGACTCTTTGTGACCCCATGAACCACAGCACGCCAGGCCTCCCTGTCCATAACCAACTCCCAGAACCCACCTAAACCCATGTCCATTGAGTCGGGGATGCCATCCAACCATCTCATCCTCTGTTGTCCCCTTCTTCTCCTGCCCTCAATCTTTCCCAGCATCAGGGTCTTTTCAAAGGAGTCAGCTCTTCGCATCATGTGCCCAAAGTATTGGAGTTTCAGCTTCAACATTAGTCCTTCCAATGAACACCCAGGACTGATCTCCTTTAGAATGGACCGGTTGGATCTCCTTGTAGTCCAAGGGACTCTCAAGAGTCTTCTCCAACACCACTGTTCAAAAGCATCAATTCTTCGGCACCGAGCTTTCTTTATAGTCCAACTCTCACATCCATACATGAATACTGGAAAAACCATAGCCTTGACTAATGGACCTTTGTTGGCAAAGTAATGTCTCTGCTTTTGAATATGCTGTCTAGGTTGGTCATAACTTTTCTTCCAAGGAGTAAGCGTCTTTTAATTTCATGGCTGCAATCACCATCTGGGGTGATTTTGGAGCCCCCTAAAATAAAGTCTGCCACTGTTTCCACTCTTACTCCATATATCTGCCATAAAGTGATGGGACCTGATGCCATGATCTTAGTTTTCTGAATGTTGAGATCTAAGCCAACTTTTTCACTCTCCTCTTTCACTTTCATCAAGAGGCTCTTTTGTTCTTCTTCACTTTCTGCCATAAGGGTGGTTATCTGCATATCTGAGGTTATTGATATTTCTCCCGGCAATCTTGATTCCAGCTTGTGTTTATTCCAGTCCAGCGTTTCTCATGATGTACTCTGCATATAAGTTAAATAAGCAGGGTGACAATATACAGCCTTGACATACTCCTTTCCCAATTTGGAAACCAGTCTGTTGTTCCATGTCCAGTTCTAACTGTTGCTTCCTGACCTGCATAAAGATTTCTCAGGAGGCAGGTCAGGTGGTCTGGTATTCCCATCTCTTTCAGAATTTTCCACGTGTATTGTGATCCACACAGTCAAAGGCTTTGGCACAGTCAATAAAGCAGAAATAGATGTTTTTGGGGAACTCTCTTGCTTTTTTGATGATCCAGCAGTTGTTGGCAAGTTGATCTGGTTCCTCTGCCTTTTCTAAAAAGTAGCTTGAATATCTGGAAGTTCACGGTTCACATTTTGTTGAAGCCTGGCTCGGAGAAATTTGAGCAAACACTGAGACTTTTCCTAACTCTCCCTGGACACAGAGCAGTTGATGCTAGTGTTCCATTGCACCCCACTCCAGCACACTGTCTCAGACAGGACCAGGTACTCGCGTCCTGTGTATGACACAGAGATTACTCAGTGGCACATGCAAGCAGTCTGTGCTCCTCCAGGGAATGGCTCCATTTCCTTCCTATAGAGCTGGCTTAGAGACCAGCTTTGCCGCCTCCGCCTCTCATTAAGGGCTTCCACACTGTTCTCCTAGTATAACCCCCAGTGCTCTCCTCTGGAGATATATTGGAGCTCACGGCCATTGCACCACCTCAAGGCCAAGATGCCTGTGGAAGAAGATGATGCTGAGATAGCCCAGACCTCTGTCCAGAGCCAGGTCTCTCTTCCTTGGGTGTAGTATCCAGGGCAGGAAGGTGCGGGGCAAGTCATGGTGGGGGTATTGGTGGGATGAATGGGATGACCAGCTATCACAGACCAGCCTAATGTGAACTAGATTTGGCTTCTTTGATTCCCCTACAATTCGTCCCCTCTGAGGAAAGGCAGTGGGAGAGTCGTGTCTGTGGGTGATGGAGGGAGTCTGGAGGAGACCTGGAAGCCCCTAACTGCTGGACTGGGGTCAGGCTAAAATCAGGGCTCTGTTCCAGTGCGGGAGAGGGAAGATTTCTCCAAAAAGCATTTTGGGGATCTCTGCCTGGGTACTCTGGGAAAATCAGCGAATAACATGGGTTCCATGTCTAAGGGACAAGTCCCTCAGCTGGAGGAGATCTGGGTCACATGGGCTGAAGGAACTGGGGTTCCTTAGAAAGAGTGGATTGGGGGGATCATTTGGCTGATGTAGACTGTACAGGTTGAGAGAACTTGGGATCTTTGAGGCTAAGGAAATTAGGTGGGGAGCGTCTCATTAAGGGGCTTTAGGTTTCCAACATGCAGGACAGTTGGGATCTTGAGAAGCACGGGATTAAGAGTTCCCAGGCTGAGGTATTTAGGGCATCTGAAGATAAGGAAATTTGGTGTCTCTGCAGGTGTTATTTTTAGGGTGCCTCAGGATGAAGGCAACGGCACCCCACTCCAGTACTCTTGCCTGGAAAACCCCATGGATGAAGGAGCCTGGTAGGCTGCAGTCCATGGGATCACTGAGGGTCGGACACGACTGAGCGACTTCACTTTCACTTTTCACTTTCCTGCATTGGAGAAGGACATGGCAATCCACTCCAGTGTTCTTGCCTGGAGAATCCCAGGGATGGGGGAGCCTGGTGGGCTGCCGTCTATGGGGTCGCACAGAGTTGGACACGACTGAAGTGACTTAGCAGTTAGCAGGATGAAGGGAATTGGGGTTCCTCTAGGTATTTGGGGATCTCAGCATTAGGGTATTCGGTGTTTCTGTGGGTAAAGGGACTTGTAGTCCCTAAACTAACTATACACGAGCTCCCTTCAGGTAGGACCCGGGTTCCTCAATGTTGCCGGGACGTAGGGATTTCCAGCCTGGAATGTGAAGCTGTCAGGCTAAGGGTTTATGAGGGTTTTGCAGGGACGTTCCCATCAGTCTCCCAGCTGTCCTCTGGCGATCCGAGCTGGGCGGGCTCTAGCTGTGCCTCAACCCAACCTCCTGGGCTGAGGCAAACAAGGACGAGCAGCTGGTTTCTACAGGCTTGGAAGGCACAAGCTTCCAAGCGGCCTTGCAATTGAAGCAGTCCAAGCAATAGGCACCTGGAGAGTGAGGAGCCCTCAGAAGGCCTGACCAAACTGCTTAGAAATTGGCTGCTCTGCATTCCCTGCTTGTCTGTCAAAAGGCTTCCAGAGCAAAGGCACATCCTGGCTATTTTGCTTGCTTGGGTTCAAGCTTCACGTTCTAGTCCTAGAGTCTCAAGTGGACAGTGGGTCCTGGGACAGGATGTTTCCTTACAGTTTCCTTAACTAGACTCTGGGCTCCCAAAGACTTTTTAAGTAATCTTTTATGCTGGGGAGGGTGCCCTCAAGGGGGAGCTGGGGGAGGGGCAGCGGACCCCATGGGGGCTGACCCCACAGACCCCGGGGCAGCCTGCAGGAGACTCCAGCGGCAGAACTCCTGGGTCGGAGGAGTCCCCGGGGGACACAGAGGTCAAAGGGATGAGCTTCGAGCAGTGGAGACGCCTGCGAGAACACAACCGACTGAAGCCGGCCTTGGAGCTACGGAAGGTCCAGTCTGCCCTGCCTGCCGGCGCAGTCGTGATTCACCAGTCCAAACACGGAGGAGGGAGAAACCGCACGCCGCCCCAACAGGAGCACGAGCGGCTCGACCGTCCCAGCACGGACACCCTGCCTCCGGGGCCGAAGAACGTCAGCAACGGCCCTTGTGCCAGCGGGAGGGCCAGAGCGACCAAGAGGAAGAACAACAAGCCGCGCCCATCTCTGGGGCTGTGGCGGTAGGTTGGATCTGACGCACATGCGTGCAGACGCCCAGGCACACGCTGTGTGCGGCACGCCCTGTGTGACGCACCAAGAGTTCCGACGAGGAGCGAGTTCTCTCGGCCGTGTGCATGATGCAGCCTCCTGGGAAAAGGCAGGGCCTGGAGTGTGCCCGGGGTCTCGGGGTTCACTTGGAACGGGCTCGTGCCTGAGCGGCTGAGCTCTTGAGGGCTGGCTCTGCTGGGAAGTCGCTGGAGAGGATGGGTTGCACGAGCGGGTCTGAGCACAGTCGGAGGGCCTCCCATTTCTGCGAGGGTGGGAGAGTCCTCTCTGGATGGGACTTTGGGTGTGGGTTTGCCTTTCTTTCCCCGTCTCCATTCCCTGGCCGCACCGCTGGCCTCTGGTGAGTGACGCGGCCTGGAGACGCCTCACAGACCGCTCCCAGCTAGCGGAGCAAGGAGACGATCTCCGGAGCCCTTCATGGGGCAGGGAAGAGCGGGTGCAGGTCCGTGGACCGTCTCCTTCCGGCCGGTCAGGCTCTGGAAAATGCCCCAGACGTCGAGCAGCGTCCAGGGATAAGATGGGCAAGTAGTTTTTATGGGTGGCTGTCCTTGGGAGGCCTCGTGCTACTTGGCAGAGGGTCTGGCAGGAATGATGCGGAAATCCGTGCCTCACCAGCAGGACGCTGGTTCGCAAAGATCCCTGGGGCTCCATGTCCGGTGCAAGGAGTGTGCTGGAGAAGCTCTAAGTGCCAAACAGGAGAAGCGATCCACAATGCCATGAGCACCACCACCAGCACCACCAGCACCACCATGAAGGCCAAGGAGAGAAAGGCCACCCAACCAGTCCCAAAGAAACTTCTCCACCTGCCGGGAGCCGGCGTATTGCATATTGAGTGCATATTGCATATTGCATATTGAGTGCAGCACTTTCCACAGCATCATCTTTCAAGATCTGGAATAGCTCAACAGGAATTCTATCAATCACTGCTGGGAGCCAGCAGGAACTCCGCCCGTGGCAAAGGTCATGAGGAAGGAGGCTCAGCATACGCAAAGGCGGGATCGAGCCTCAGGAGTCCCCCTGGAAATTCTCGAGTATCTACCCCCAAAACCAGCGTCTGCCTACTTTCTGCTTTGTGCTCTCACCTACACCTCTGACTTTACAGGGGGCTGTCCCCCACTACCTCTCTCTGAAAAAAGAGTTAGCTTACAGCTCCAGTTAATAATTCCTGGGTGTGACAGTGTTTCAACCTACAAACTCCTTTGGAAATCCTCTAGCCTGCCTGAATAGGTTTTTCCGGCCACATGTGATTGTTCAGAGCCTCCCAACTGTGAGAGGCAGGAGATGTTCTAAACTGTCTAAACACAGATTCCTTTGAGCAGTTAAAAGATTGATTAGAAATTGTATTGGTGAAGGGTTTTTCACTTACTGGGCCAATGTTTGCTGCTAAGTCTCCATACTCCTTACCTACTGTGTCCTTGGCAGTGTATTGATTGATATAATGGGTGTATAGAAATGTAAGTAGTAGCCTCAATGTTTGTAACCTTGGACCCTTGAGTTAATTCTTCTTCTTGTTGTAGCCCACCACACCTTTGCCCTATAGGAATGCAACTTTAATGCTTTTGGAGGGTGGCGCCTGACTAGTCACCTTTAGAGAAAAATAAGTTTTCTGAAGAAAGGGTCTTAAAATGTTAACAGGCCTCTGGGCCAGAAGATGATGCAAATCACCTAAACTTTTGCATATGATGTTTTCAGGAAGAAAGCCTGGCTTACTGCATGACTCTACCCCTTCCCCCATTATCCTCTATGCATAACTAAAGGTATAAAAACTACTTTGGAAAATAAAGCGCGGGCCTTGTTCACCAAAGCTTGGTCTCCTCATGTCATTCTTTCTCTCACCTTCTGGCTGAATTATTCAGCCTCTTTTCTCCACTGAATTTCCTCACTGAGCTATCCTCATTCTATTACTCTTTATATCTTTGATAAATATTTAAATAAATAGGTCGCCTACGCCGTCTCTCCTTCAAATACCCTGGATCAGCTGGGGCTGGACCCCAGCATCCACCAGCATCGCACTGGTGCCTAAGTGCAGATACGTCGTGCAACGTTCATTATTGAAAGCAAAGGTCCTCCCCGCACTGAGGAAAGCCCCAAGCCTAACCTAGAGTATGATAGCAAGACAACTGGACTTCTGACTCTGCCCATCCTGTCTGGCAGTCTCATCCAGCTGGGCCCCGGACAAACGCCTCTGGATGCGAGAGGATGCGGCCGGCCTCCAAAGTGCCTGGGGCAGTGGAGAAGCTGTCCTCCCCTAGCTGCTTTCTTGACTGCCTCATGATCCCGTGACCTGGTGGAGAGGTGCCTGAGGACCCATATCAATCACCTCTTGTGTTTTCTTTCTTTCTTTTTCTTGGCTGATGGCTTCAAACCCCAAACCCTCCATCAAACGGCAGACCAGGAATGTGCGATTTAACATGTCAGACCTCGAGGGACAACTCTGGCTCCTGACTGCGCTAGTCGGCATGGCAAGGAACAGAGAATGTTCCGATGGCTTGTTTCCCCCACATGGTTACCTACACTGCACCATGCCCTCCGCACGTAGAGAGGACAAAGAATGATGAGCGGTATCTTCCCCCAAGAACATGTACAAGCGTGCCCTGCACGAGGAAGTGGAGCCACCTACAGCCCGCCCTCATCATCACCACCCATCTTCCTCTGCCCCATCGTCTCAAATGGACTTACTGCTTGCCCTATCCACACCCTCTGAAGAAGGAGAAGGAGAAAAAGGAGAAGAATGTCGACTGAAGCGGCGTGGCAGAGGGAATGGGAAGGTGGCCTTATGCTGGGGGAAATCCGTGCAAAAGAGAGAAAACTACTGGCTGATCTCGCTTCTCTGTGCCATGGGAAGGAGGCAAGAGGACAGCAAGGGTGTGAGCACTTGGATCATAAAGCACAAAGTGGTAGGCTCCTGGGATGGGATGGGGGAGTGGGAGGTGGGAGGGGTGCAATAGGCTAAGGAAGAAGGCGGGGTCAGGGCCGTTCTTTCCTAGTAAGGATCAACGGAATCAACACTTCAGCTATGGTAAACCTGTGGACGGTCAAACCCCCATAGTCCTGGAAGGCAAGCATAATGTCCAGGACGGGAGAGCAAACAAACACACATGTCACACACCAAGAGGGAAAGCAACAGTCATCCTCCTCCAGGAGAGAAATTCATTCATTTCATTTCAATTCAGTAGGTAACTCGTATTCCTCTCTTTGCAACCCCATGTACTGCAACTTGCCAGGCTTCCATTTCCATTGCATAGTCTCAGTATTTAGTGTGTCTAATATCCTTTGTGTTGGTGGTACCATCCTCCCATCTCATCCTGTATTGTCTCCTTCTTTTCCTGCCTTCAATTTTTCTCAACATCAGGGTCTTTTCAAATGAGTCAGTTCTTTTCATCAGATCCAACTTAGTGGAGTTTCACCTTCAGTATCAGTGCTTCCAGTGAACATCCAGGACTGATCTCCTTTATGAAGGACTCGTTTGATCTCTTTGCAGCCAGGGTACTCTCAATAGTCTTCTCCAACAACACAGTTCACAAGCATCAGGTCTTCGGCGCTCAGCATTCTTTATAGTCCTTTTCTCTCTTTCATACATGCCTATTGGGCAAACCATAGCCTTAACTAAAAGTACCTTTGATGGCAAAGTATTGTCTCTGCTTTTTCATATGCTGTGTTGGTTACTCATAACATTTTTTCCAAGGAGCAAGCATCTTTTAATTTCATGGCTACAGTCACCATCTGCAATGATTTTGAAGCCCCAAAATAATATAAGCTGAGTTCTCCGCCACAGCAGCAGAGAGACTGTGAGGCAGAAACACCCAGATAAGCCATTTCTAGCTCACAGACTGTGAGGAGTTTAATAGGCAAGGTTTATTAGTGCAGTCTTGGAGTAATGCTGCCAGAGAGGAACAGAAAGCACTGTCTACCAGGAACCAGGAACTGACCTAACTACCCACTACCGTCTCCTATCAGCCTCCCTCCAGAGACAACACTTACATTCCGAGCCCCACCTGGCCAGCTCATTTCTGCCTTAATGTTTCTGTGTAAGGGCTGCCTGCTCACAGACGTGCTTCTCCTAGAATTGTGCAGACCCAGCTCCTTCCTTTCATCCTGGTCACCACAGCAAGGCCTTTTAGACCCTCCTGACCACTAACCCCAAGCCCTCCCTCACAACGCCCTTTTTTATTTTCAGTAGAGCACTTGTTCTTTTCCTTCCCCTGTCTGGCTTCCATACTTTTCTCTTTCTTCACTCCAGACCGAGAGCTCCTTGAAAGGTAGGGGCCGCTGGTCATTTTAACACTGTCCTTGGTACCACTGAGTCCCCTGGCATAGAGTGAGTACTCACAGCCTGGGTGCTGAGTAAATAAACGGGAAGATCCTGGGGCTCCCCTTCCTCTTCTGTCCAGGTCAGTCTCTTGAGATGATCACTCTTACTAGGAAGCGCATGCTGTTTCTGAGGCGGGAGCATGGCCAGAATGACCTCTGCCATCCTTTTTCTCTCTCCAGTTGCTCCAGCAAAGCTCAGCCAGCAACCCCGACCCGGTGCCTCCAGGTGGCCCGCGCTAGCATTGCAGGACTAACCGGAACCTTCATTCAGGTCTTCAAGCCGGAGGCTCTCCAGAGTTCCAGAGGTGAAAGTGTACTTCAGGCAGGCTTCCGGGGCTGTGGAAAGACCCAGGAATCTCCTTCTCATTTTTCATTTCCTCTCCTCTCTTTGGGGTTTAGTTCGTTCATGTTGCATCCTCGGCTTAGACAGGGCAACAATTTCCTCCTACTTTCAAATTAGAACCTCTAGAATCCGGTTAGGGCTGGTCTTCTTTCTGGAACCCTGACTCTGGGTCCACAACTGTGCCCTCTCCTGCTCACCACAAGCCCTTGTTCCTTCAGCACCTCTCTCCTCTGAGGGACCTCTGTGAGTGGAAAGCATTTTTCCAAGCTCTCAGAACACAGGGGTCAATGGTGGAGAACCAAGGTCAACAGATTTCCCAAGCATACTGAGTGAACCCTTGGGGGGTCCAACAGCAAGCACACAATGTTTAGGAAAGGAAAGCAAGTCCTTCTGTCCTCTAGCACCATCTATACTGGGGAATGGGGTGTGTGCTCAGCCTGGTTTTAACAGCCCAGAAAAGTGGACTGAGGTACTGAGACCGTGTTCACTGGAGAACACTGTGGAGAGGGCCCACACCCAGGCAGGACTCAGGGAACGTGGAGAATCCCTCTCACGCTTTGGACTTCTGAACGCATTGCCAGGAGTGGGGCGAGGAGGCCCTTGCTCCATGGTAGAGCTGCCTCCAGCCCTTCCTGCTCTCCCAGCCCTGACACTGTTTGTTCTCTTCCTTTACCATCTCACATCGTCCCCCAGTATGGACCCTATTTCTGTTTGTGCCTGCTTGTGTGAGCATGAAAATGCAGAGAGAATAATGGCCCAAATGGGGCCAGGTTGGTAGAGTTCACCAGGAACTTAGGGTCTCTCACTTGCAAACCAAGCATGATGGATAGGACTGCGAACTGGCTTAGGGAGTGGGGGGTCCTCACTTTCCTACTGGCCTCTGCTCACATACTGTGTTCCAGACAATCTGCCTCTTTCTAGGCTTTAGTTTTTAAATTATACCAAGAGGGCTTGGATAAAAAGCTGCATAAGCGCACTCCAGCAGCAATAGATGTGTTGTTGGCATGGGTGGTCTCAGGAGGCCTGTGCTCCTGATGTGGGCAGAGGCAGGCGAGCTTGTAGCAGGAGTGGCCAGGACACCTGCCCTGTCCCAGCACCAGCCAGAGGGCTTGTGCAGGCCCAGGGACAGTGGGCGCACCTGTGCCGGCCTCCCTGCACAGTCACCGACACTGGACCAAGGGCTCTGCTCAGAAGGGGAGTTCTTTCTGATACCCCACCTGCAGCCTCTAAAAGGCCCGCATTGTCTGGAGCCCTAAGGACAGATAATTCACATGGAAGTGGTTCCCAGCAAGTAAATGGAATGTGGAAGGATATTTGCCGTGTATACGCTCAGGCTATGAAAACAAGCCCCGTGATGTGCCATACATTTCCCCTTTACAAGGGAGTGAAATAAGCCCACGGAACATGCCTGTATTTGAAAGCACATGTTGATGATGGAAAATCCACAAATTAAAGGTTGCTGAGTCCCAGAATCTCTGACTGGAGGAAAATCAACAAGAATCGCTTGCTATTTGAAAGTGATTTTTATTTTATTTGTATTTAGGTGTTAAATGAAGAGAGCTTACCAGGTGGTGCTAATGGTAACTGAGAGTGTTAGCAGCCTGGGTAGGGAGGCCAGAGGTCCCAAAGCAGCAGGAAGAAATAAACTGCAAGTGGCAGACTTCTTTCCCTTCTCTGTTGATGACACCTGGTTCCATCTGAACTTAACTTTTCTCAAACCTTGAGCTAACCAATGCGTTTTTCTTATGGAAATGTTTTTCTTAAGCTATGCTAATGAAACTATGTACTTGCTTTGGGATCTCTCTTTCTTCAACTCCGTTCTGCCTAAGAGTAACTTTTGTCTCAAACCTTGGGCTGATAATGGCTCAACAGATCAGTATTCATGTCAATTGTTTCATGGCTTGTGCCATTCTATCTCAAAAAAGCTCATTGTGGGAGGGGGGCCTGGTGACACTCCCCCAGCCTTGATGCGTCTCCCTACCCGAGAGGAAGTCTGCCCAAACCCACGTCCATTGAGTCAGTGATGCCATCCAACCATCTCATCCTCTGTCATCCCCTTCTCCTGCTGCCCTCAATCTTTCCCAGCATCAGGGTCTTTGCAAATAACTCAGCTTTTCTCATCAGGTGGCCAAACTATCAGAGTTTCAGCTTGAGCATCAGTCCTTCCAATGGATAGTCAGGACTGATTTCCTTTAGGATGGACTGGTTGGATCTCCTTGCAGTCCAAGGGACTCTCAAGAGTCTTCTCTCTCAGGACTATGTGCCTGGCAGCCATGGGGATAAGATGCCTTTGGCCAAACTGGCCTCCCAGACTGACAAACATGAGATACCATACCAAGATTTCCCATTGCCAAAAAGATTGTAATAATCCACCATATAGTCAGTCATCTTTGTAAGCTTTATGGCACCCATTGGTGTAGGCTACAATGTCTAACCAGCTGACTCCTCTGATTATGAGTCATGGCTGTAACCTGACTGTATCTCCCTTTAACACTTTCCAGGCTAGGTTTAAGGACTTTGGGGATGAGTACACTTAAGGTATATAAGGTTTTCACAAAAGTCAGTCGGGGTCCTTGGCTAAGAGGAGACTCTGCCTTGGGCCTGCCAGTGTAATAAACTGCACTCCACTATCTGCATGCCAAAGCCTTTGACTGTGTGGATCACAATAAACTGTGGAAAATTCTGAAGCAGATGGGAATTCCAGACCACCTGCCCTGCCCTTGAGAAACCTGTATGCAGGTCAGGAAGCAACAGTTAGAACTGGACATGGAACAACAGACTGGTTCCAAATAGGAAAAGGAGTATGTCAAGGCTGTATATCGTCACCCTGCTTATTTAACTTACATGCAGAGTACATCATGAGAAACGCTGAGCTGGAGGAAGCAAAAGCTGGAATCAAGATTGCTGGGAGAAATATCAGGAACCTCAGATATGCAGATGACACCACCCTTATGGCAGAAAGTGATTAAGAACTAAGAGCCTCTTGATGAAAGTGAAAGAGGAGAGTGAAAAATTTGGCTTAAAACTCAACATTCAGAAAACGAAGATCATGGCATCTGGTCCCATCACTTCATGGCAAATAGATGGGGAAACAGTGAAAAGTGTCAGACTTTATTTTTTTGGGCTCCAAAATCATTACAGATGGTGATTGCAGCTATGAAATTAAAAGATGCTTACTCCTCGAAGGAAAGTTATGACCAACCTTGACAGCATTATTAAAAAGCAGAGACATTACTTTGTCAACAAAGGTCCATCTAGTCAAGGCTATGGTTTTTCCAGTATTCATGTATGGAGGTGAGAGTTGGACTATAAAGAAAGCTGAGTGTTGAAGAATTGATGCTTTTGAACTGTGGTGTTGGAGAAAGCTCTTGAGAGTCCCTTGGACTGCAAGGAGATCCAACCGGTCCATCCTAAAGGAGATTGGTCCCAGGTGCTCATTGGAAGGACTGATGTTGATGCTGAAACTCCAATACTTTGGCCACCTGATGCAAAGAGGTGAGTCATTTGAAAAGACCCTGATGCTGGGAAAGATTGAGGGCAGAAGGAAAAGGGGATGACAGAGGATGTGATGGTTGGATGGCATCACCAACTCAATGTACATGGGTTTGGGTAGACTCGGGAGTTGGTTATGGACAGGGAGGCCTGACGTGCTGCGGTTCGTGGGGTTGCAAAGAGTCGGACACGACTGAGCGACTGAACTGAACTATCTGCGTTGTCCTTCTGAGTTTGTTTCCCTGAACTTGTGACTACAACAGATTTGCTAAATGAGGGAAAAGCACAGTTTGATTCCCTACCTGACAAGCTCCAAGGTATGCCAGCTGTATCCCATTGCTTCAGATAGCTATTGATTCCTTGGAATTAACGCAGGACTCCTATTCTCAAATGGCGAAAAGTCCATAGATTTTCCACTTCCATCTTCTGTTTCAGTTATGTAATTGTGATCAAGGCTGTATAGTAGTGTAGAAAATTTTATTCCAAGCTGTCCTCTGTGTCTAATGGGTTAAACATCCAGTGGAGAATCTGATGGTGGATGTTGGGGGCTCTTTTCTAGGAATTGAAATGGATATGGTCACTGTGGCACAGAATAGAGGCATTCCCCCCGCCCCAGAAGACCTAAAAGCCAGATGACACTCTTATTCTTCAAGCATGGCTCCAAGGAGTCAGGCACACCCTAGGCATGAGAGCAGGCATGGCTGGATCAGAACATCACAAGCGCCATCTGCAGATAGGCTAAGCACTGAGATTTTCCGTGACTTAGCATTCATGAACAGTATGAAAAAGCAAAAAGATATGACACTGAAAACCCCCTCAGGTAGATGGGAGTCCGGTGTGCTACTGGAGAAGAGTGGAGAAATAGCTCCAGAAAGAATGAAGAGGCTGAGCCAAAGTGGAACCGGCGCCCAGTCGTGGAGGTGTCTCGTGGTGAAAGTAAAGTCGGATGCTGTAAAGAACGATATTGCCTAGGAACCTGTAATGTTAGGTACACGAATCAAGGTACATTGAAGTGGTCAAACAGGAGATGGCAAGAGTGAACATCAAGTTGGACTATAAAGAAAGCTGAGCACTGAAGAATTGATGCTTTTGAACTGTGGTGTTGGAGAAGACTTTTGAGAGTCCCCTGGACTGCAAGGAGATCCACCCAGTCCATTCTAAAGGAGATCAGTCCTGGGTGTTCATTGGAGGGACTGATGTTGAAGCTGAAATTCCAATACTTTGGCCACCTGATGTGAAGAGCTGACTCATTTGAAAAGCCCCTGATGCTGGGAGAGATTGAGGGCAGGAGGAGAAGGGGACGACAGAGGATGTGATGGTTGGATGGCATCACCAACTCAATGGACATGAGTTTGAGTAAGCTCCGGGAGTTGGCAATGGACAGGGAGGCCTGGCGTGCTGCAGTCCATGGGGTCACAAAGAGTCGGACATAACTGAGCGACTGAACTGAACTGAGTTTGTATTTGGGCCAGGCCTTTTGCAGGGCTAAAATTTCCAGTTTCTGAGAATGTAGCCAATGGGTGACTCTGAGAGAGGCTCCCGGGACATACCAGGGCTCACTCTTAGTCTATCTGCCATAGAATGGGGTACGGAGAGTCACCGACTGACAGAAAGGCGTCCCTTTTGCCCCAGTGATCTTTCCGTGTGACTAATGCACGAAAATGGCCGACCGACCCAACAGTCACGCCCGACAGTGAGAGGTGACCCCTAAGAACCGTGCAGCTAGGGCACCGTGTGACCTGGGCAGAGACAGATTTCATACTTTTCACAAGTGCACGGGGCACATTCTCCAAAATTGACCATATGTTAGGCCAGAAAATAAGTCTACTCTAAATAGACTCAAATCATACAAAGGAACTTTCTCCTGTCACAATGCAATGAAACAAAAATTAATAGTAGAAGGAAAAGTGGGAAAATCCACAAGTATGTGAAGATTAAACACACTCTTAAATAACCGGCAGGCTAAAAAATAATTAAAAAAGGAACTTAGAAAATACCTGGAGACAAATCAAAATATAAACAGAACATACCAACATGTATGGGATTCTGCAAAAACATCACCAACAATGAAATGTAAAGCTGTGAATGCATACATTAAAAAGAAAGCTCAATAAGCAACCTATCTTTACACCTAGCCAGAAAAGGGAGAGAAACCAAACTCAAAGCTAGAAGAAGGAGTGAAAATAGTAAAGATTGGCTCTCAGATAAATATACAGAAGAGGAAAACCAAAGAAATCAATTTTAAACAAAAGTTACTTCAAACAGGTCAACAGAAGTAACAAATCTTTAGCTATATTGACTAAGAAAAAAGACAACTAAAATCAGTAACAAAGAGGAAACATAACTGCTGATATGAGAAATAGCACAGTAAGGGAGAGCTCTGAGCAGCTGAGCGCTGTGAAATGGGATACCCTGGTGAAATTCTGTTATTCAAGCCTCAGTCTGTGACATTTTATTCTGGCAACCTTAGCAAACTAGCATAGCTTTATCCTCTTTCTTGCAAATAAAAGTTATGAAAATAGTGCCAAAACCCACAAAGTATATAAAGTATCCAAAAGGAGGAAAAAAGAAAAGGACGAACTACCTAGGGTGTTGAGAAAAATCTTTTTCTTTGTTTCTTACCAAAGTTAAAATAAAAACATCAAAACCACCAGAAAAGACTCATGAATAGACATTTTAGAGAAGTCAAACAACAACCGTGGTAAAACAACCAGAAAGTCATTCAGTTGGTAAAAACAGTAAAATAATATCATAAAATAAAAACAGTAAAATGCATTTTATTCTTTGGAGGTTTTTAAAAAATTCAATTTATTGAAAATTCCAAAGAGGTTATAGTACAGGTACCTGATTCAAGATACTGAAAATATGCTTTGCCTTAATCTGTGCCTCCTGTCATTTAGCCTGTGTGTCCAGGGCCATTTGGCCTCCACAGGCAGTATTTTGTTTCTTACAGATCCTTCTCGAGTTCCTTGTAAGCAAACATGAAAATATATTTCTCCTTCATGCCCTAATTAAAAACACAAATAGTGGTATATCAAGCATGGTGTTTTGTTACACGTTGCTTTTATTTATTTGACAATGCCTTGGAAATTGTCCTCTATCAGGACATAATTTCCTGCAGAGCACTGCACTGAATGGATGATGTAGTAGTATAATACTTCTTGCCTCTCCACATTGGGATGAACACTGATATGCAACAATCTGTTTATATTACAAACAATGCTGCAATGTAGAACTTTGACCTGTGCCATTCTGCTGCTTGGAGAAGGCCATGGCACCCCACTCCAGTACTCTTGCCTGGAAAATCCCATGGACGGAGGAGCCTGGTGGGCTGCAGTCCATGGGGTCGCTAGGAGTCGGACATGACTGAGCAAATTCACTTAGACTTTTAACTTTCATGCACTGGAGAAGGAAATGGCAACCCACTCCAGTGTTCTTGCTTGGAGAATCCCAGGGACGGGGGAGCCTGGTGGGCTGCTGTCTATGGGGTCACCCAGAGTTGAACACGACTGAAGCAACTTAGCAGCATAGCAGCAGCATTCTGTTGCTAGCAAGTGTAGGATATATTTCCAACGGATTTGTAACCTGGAGTATTTGTAACTGAGAGAGCATTTGATAAGATGCTACCAGTAAGATCCTTCTGAGCCAGCAATGAGCCTTTCTCTTTAAATTGCAACTTCTCTATCACACCACTCCCCAACCTAACCCTAACCTAGGTTTAAAACTACTTTCCACCGTTTTCTAACCTTCAGAACCCTCTACAGTCTTTCCTATCATCAGCACTGCCCTTTATTCTCAGTGCAGTTACAACCTCACTGGGTATGCACCTGTTGTCTCCACTCTTCTCTGGGTCCATCAGTGATCAACTCACTTCATTAGAGCTGGAGCCAACGTGGCCAGATAACTCCTTGAGTGTAGAGAAATGGGTCATGGATGATCTGAACCAGGGAGCCTGGTACCCAGGAGAGAGGGAGGGTCGGTAAGGGGTGTAACTGGGGAGAAGGAAAGGTATATTAGGTTTGATCCATGGTAATTTTTCAGGTGACGATTCTACGGAGCCCAGATGTGGGAGCAGGAGTCTTAGTTGGAGAATTTGTACTTGGGAATTTGTACCCAAATAGCACAACTAAAATGGGAGGCGGGGACTCCAAAGGGAACAGCATGTGAGCGAGTCTGCTGTGAACCTGCTGTGAGTGCCAGAGAGAGACACACATGGGGACAGGATGCAGCAGAGAGGCAGGAAGGCAGCAGCAGGCATTCCAAAAGGAAGGGGAGTGTCATGGCAATAAGGACGTGTCACAGAAGCATGTGCTACAGAAGGGTGGATGTAAATGGAAAAGTGATCAGAAGTCATTAATAAGTCCTGGCAAGTTGCTTCATGAGAGGCTAAGGGCAGAATCAGACCATAGGATACAATGAAAAACAGATAAAATCGGTAGCTAAAACCCATTCATGTTCAAATCGAGATTTTGTTAAAATGTTCTTTTAAGGAACATAGAAATACAATCTCGAATGGGAGGACGTTGAAGTTTAGGTGATGGCTGACAGAATGACTCCCTGCCTAAAAGAGATGCCATCAGCAAAGGTTCTGTGCAGAGTCAGGCAGAGAGCCCATGACACTGGCGGACAGATGTGATGGGAGACACGTGTGGAAAAGGCTGCTGACTGGAGGGCTTCAGGGAAGAGGGGGGTCTTGCAGACTACATGTGCCAGTGTGCAGATAACATCAAGGGGGAGCTATTTGGGTCTTAGGAATTACTTAATCTGAAAAAAATTACTTAAACTGAATTTTAAATTGGCACCATGTAAAGTGCAATGGCTTCCCTGGTGGATCGGGTCGTAAAGAATCTGTCTGCAATGCCGGAGGCACGGGTTTGATCCCTGGGTCAGGAAGATCCCCTGGAGAAGAAATGGCAACCCACTCCAGTATTCTTGCCTGGAGAATTCCATGCACAGAGGAGCCTGGCGAGCTACAGTCCATGGGAAAACATGGGAGGAATAAACCCAGCAACGTGAGCAAGTGTGCTGTGTGCTGGGTTTTTCACCAGGACAAAGCCTGCCAGCTTTGGATCAACCCCTTCTGTCTCTGAACTTTTCTTGTATTTTAGTGTCTTTCTCTTTTATAATTTAAAAGTCACATTCCTTAAACTTTCCAAGCAGTTTCCCTGGTGGGCTTTCTCCCATGGAAGTAGGATTTCTAGGCCTGGGTTCTACGTTTCCTTTCTACATAAACTTCATAAAAAGCCCAACATTTTTTTTTTAGGCAACAGTTCTGCAAACTGTAGAAATAAATTTATTTTGGTCCATACTGGCCAAGACTACAAAAATTGCTCCTCAGTCTCCTGAGTTTAAAATAGGCTCTGTGGTACCATCAAGGTTCCTGCTGATCTCAGATCCTGTGATCTTGCTGGTGCCTTGACTACTGCACGCACTCTGTCTGACTGCCAGGGCCCTGCGTCATCCGTCTGTGTGGGCACGTGGCATCAATGTGCTGTATTTATGTGAGAAGTATTCAGAGCAGGTTCAAATCCCGGGATCAGGGACTGGCAGCACCGAGCTAGCACTGACTCCTCCCCCAGCCCCGTCCCCCTTCCCTTCACCACGTGTGCGCTCACTCATGTCAACTCAGCCCCCGTGTGTTTCCACCCTCCAAGTTGGTGCCCATCTCAGGGCCCTTGTCCCTGCTCTTCCCTCTCCTAGAATGCCGTTGTCCTAGAGCTTAAAGTGGCTGCTGTTTTCTGCTCATCTGGATGGCAGCTCAGATATTAACCTCTCAGATGGGCATTCTTGGATCAACCTGTCTAATGCTGGTGCTTCCCCTTTACCATCCCTCATGACCCTGATGTTTTCCATCAGTGTTGTTGTTTAGTCACTAAGTCACGTCTGACTCTTGCGACCCCAGGGACTGCAGCCTGCCAGGCTCCTCTGTCCATGGGATTTCCCAGGGAGGAATACTGGAGTGGGTTGCCATTTTCTTCTCCAGGGGATTTTCCTGACCCAGAGATTGAACCCGTGTCTCCTGCTGGGCAGGTGGATTCTTTACCACGGAGTCACCTGGAAAGCTCAGTTTTTTCTTTATAATGCTAATCAAAACTTTTTCCCCAATTAAAATTTTTATCTATAAGAGTCTGTGTACTCCAGAAAATCACATGAGGTCAGGGTCCCTATCTGTTCATTTATTAATGTGCCTCCAATGATTACAATTCTCAGTTGATAAGTATTTATTGAGTAATGAATACAAGAGCTTTAAAGATCCCTTTAATTCAAATTCATGGATTAGAAATGAGAAGTGAGCTACCAAGTGTCCCACAAGTGGTCACTCAAGCCAATCCAGAGATAGTGAACTGCACACTTTAGAGAAGAATGAACTGCTAGTGACTGAAAAAGAAGATGGATACTGGGATTCAGGTGAAAAAAATTCTCCACAATATAAACCGTGGGAAAATTTAGTGTGACTTTTTAGACGAACAGATCTTATGAAAACAGGAGCAAAAATTGCCTCAGTGACTTGATATACCTTAAGGATTCAAACTCAGAGACTCCTAAGACCTTACCCAGGATTTATTGGCATAAAGTTCTTCTGGGGAGGAAAAAGCCATCTAAGCTTGTCTCCTGATATTTCATTTTATTTTAACATGTTCATGAGCAAAACAAAGAATATGAAACAAAAGACACCTTCAAGCCTGTGTGGTTAGGCAATTTTAAATTATTGATTGAAAAGTATATTTTTCTCTTGAAATGTGATTTCTGCTTCTAAATACAAGAAGGAGTGTCTGGACTTCCTCACCTACTACTGCTAATTAGAAAGCTGAACAAAACACATGAAATGAACCTTGAGTCAGAATGCTTGGCCAGAGGCAACCTGGAAACCAATCCCATCACCATAAAACCTGAGACTGCAGGTCTCGTGGCAGAGAAGTCCCCTGGGCTTCCTCACCCTGCTGCTGTCCTCCTGGGTGCCCTTCCCAATCAAGTCTCTTGCTTTGTGTCAGCACGTGTGAGCCCACTCTAGGGCCCTGGAAAGGGTTTCCCATCCTGCAACAATAAGAGGAACAGCGTCTAGACTTTCTCACCTACTATTGGGAATTAGAAAGCTGAACAAAATAGGAAACGGTTCTCAGACCCTGAACAGCAGGACTTCCTCACCTACTATTGGGAATTAGAAAGCTGAACAAAATAGGAAACGGTTCTCAGACCCTGAACAGCAGGCAGTGTTAGGGTTCCAGGGCTAGGTTCCTCGAGTGAAGGTGAGCACACACATCAACCTGATGACTCTGCAGCTCTCTGCTTTCAGGCGGTTTTCACGCTGCAGCTGCAGGCAGAGGAACCATAAACATTCTGGCAAAAATCTGAATTGAGAACACTGGTGAGCTGGGAGGCCACGGAGGCTATAATCTGTGTGGTAGCGCATCAAAGAGGAGGCAGCTACTTAGAGAAAAAGTTCCACAACTGCTTATGCTATGCTATGCTAAGTCACTTCAGTCGTGTCCGACTCTGTGCGACCCTATAGACGGCAGCCCACCAGGCTCCCCCGTCCCTGGCATTCTCCAGGCAAAAACACTGGAGTGGGTTGTCATTTCCTTCTCCAATGCATGAAAGTGAAAAGTGAAAGTGAAGTCGCTCAGTCGTGTCTGACTCTTAGCGACCCCATGGATTGCAGCCTAGCAGGCTGCTCCGTCCATGGGATTTTTCCAGGCAAGAGTACTGGAGTGGGGTGCCATTGCCTTCTCCGCCACAACTGCTTAATGATCCCTTTAAATCTATCGAATATCAATATGAAGAGACACAGGTGAGATTCCATAATGAATAATAACATAAAACATTGGTCTCACAAACAAGAAAACAATTCCTTCTACATTAAATTTTTTTTCAAAATATGGCAATTAAATGAAGGCTAGTGTGCAGCACACACATAAATGGATATGTTTCTAGAAAGCAATTTTTTAAAAGATGTTAATAAACCTCTTGTCATTCCAATTTTAGAATTCTACTAAAAAAGTGAAAAAAATGTGGCAATATGTCTTTGCATACAAAAGGCATTCGAATAGCTTTAGTATTCTTTCTTAAAATTTTTTTTAATTGGTGGACAATTGTTTTACCATTTTGTGTTGGTTTCTGCCATACAACCATACAAATTAGCCAATAATTTTATATATATATATGTATATATTTGTATATCACTTGCTTCTTGAGCTTCTCTCTCCTCCTTCAATAGCTTTAGTTTTAGGATGGAAAAGTTATAAGGAGCCCTTCATTTAATGTCTAAATACTAAGGAAATCGTTAACAATGTTACACATGTTCCTAACTCAGTATTATCCTTCCATTATGATGTTTATGAATATTTAAAAATACAGATCAGTAAGTGCATTGAGCAGCTACTATTTGCATTGCAAGGAGTCAGCCAGCACCACTTGCATTAGGCTGAGGCTAGGGGGTACGCTTAAGAGTGGTAGCAAAATAGGAAGGCACGTCCTGCTCAGAGCTTGTGATGTAGGGAAGTTGGAGGCAGGCTGACAGGAACAGGGGCCCCCACGGGCTTGCTTAGAGGAACATATTCCCGCCGATTTGTTTCTAATTGGAAAAGATAAATGAGGAAACAGTCACTGACCAAGACCGGACCTTGAGGCCTATTGCTGCAGAGTTTGGGGGTCTGGATTTCCAGAATAGTTGCTGCGGGGCATGGGGCAGGGCCTTGTGGGTTGTAGTTTCCTCTCCTTTTACTGAAACTCCTCTTTGGTCATCTTCAACTGAGCAGCTAGCTATTTTGTGGGTCAAGTTTATCATTAACTACACACAATGGTAATAATGACAGTAACGTCGAGTGATAACGATAATAGTAATTTTCATTATAGATTTCACCTATAGTATCTTTCATCTAAAATCTACACTACAGCAGATTTCAAAGCACCAAAGTTGTCTGGCTATTTGGTCGACCTGTCTGCGGTGATCGCCCGGCTACAACCAAACCGCATGAACGCCAGGGGGACAAACCCGAATCGCAGGGCTGAGAAGGCACAGCACCACCATTCCGCACTCGTTTCCTCCGAGTTCGCCGGAGGTTGCATTTCTCTCCCCTAAGCGTTCTCCCGTCCACGCATGTTGAGAGGCTCTCCCAGGACTGAAGACCGCGCCAGGCTCGCGTCTCCTTGTAACCTCACCGGACGGCCCCGGCCACTTTCCGGGTCTCAAACATTTGTTTGGCGCCTCTGACCACCGTGCCCGGGCAGGACTAGAGCCGCGCATTGGGCGACCTCCTTGCTCGCCCGCCTCGTTCCCTGTTGTCACCCGCGGCGAGGGACACGTGTGTGGTCCACACAAACGCCGAGCCCGCAAGGTGAACAGAAGAAACTACAGGCGTTCCCCGCGAAGACGCAGCCCGGCCTCGGACGATCGCAGAGGTTGGTGATACGACAGCTGCCGTCGGGGAGCAGCTCCCTCGCCGCCCGGCCCTGGTGCGGATCTTGGCCACCAGTCGGCGAGGACGTGGGGCCGGGAGATCCAAGCACGGGGATCTCGGTGCCCCGGGGAGGGCCTGGGGCGCAGCCCAGCGACGCCTTGCTCAGCGTGTCCGGTCAGGCCCCACTCCGTGTGAGGACGCCCGGGATCCGTGGATGGCCGGCGGGAACCCTGCGCCGTCCGCCGACAGACACACGGCCATTCCCAGCCGAGGCGTGAAAACCGGAAAATGTGGCCCCAGGACACCGCTCGGGGCACCAACACTCTCCTGGACGCAAGCGGTAACCCAAGCGTCCCCGCGGGCGGAGAAAACGTTCGGATCGCCGTAGAGCTTCTAGATACACGGCCGTACTCGCCACGCAAGCCTCACTGTTCAAGTCCAGCGGGAGCAGGACGCGTCCAGGGCTGGAGACGGGGCCCAGGCGCCCCCGCCAACGAGCCCTCCAGGCACGGACTCGGCCGGGCTGGCCAAGCTCTAGAGCCTGGAGCGAGGTACCGAGGATGGGAAACGAACGCCCCTAACGTTGACCCAGGAGCCTGGCCGCCGAGCCACAGGAATCCCGGTGCGAAGACTCTCTCCCTGCTTGCTCCAAGGCCCCGCGGATAGAAGGACGCGGGGAGATGCTGGTCGACCCCGAGCGCCAACCACCCCACACCGCCGCAGCGCCTAGCCATCTCACGAACACCTGCAGAATCGATCTTCAGCAGGAGCAGGCGTGCCCAGGTCTCCGAAGCACCGGGGTTATCGCCGCCAGTGCCGTGGGCCTCTGGAGCTCCGCGTCGCTGTCGCTGGCTGATTCGCAGCCCTTATGAAGGTCGCCGAAGGAAAGGAACGCTCTGAAAGCGGCCGCCAGGGGCGCCCGACAACCGGTTCGTGTGTCCCCGGGACGAGTCTCCGCAGGCCGCAGAGGTGCCGACCGCCCTAAAGCCCGAGCTCGCCCGGGGCCTCTGCCTCGGAGGGGGCTCCCCGTTCGGGACAGCGCGACGCGGCGTCGCGGAGCGGCCCAGGCGGCAAACGAGGGCGCGCGGAGAGCGGGAGGCCGTGGCGGAGAGGCCCTTCCCGCGAGACTGCAGGGCCTCAGGCCAACCTGAGCAAGGGAGATTCTGCAGGGGGCTGGGCTGTGTGAACTGTGAGCTGGAACAGCGAAAGGAAAACAGAAAGAACGAAAGCACGGAAGACATCTTATTCTGTAATTTCAGAGTTGAGATGTTACTAAAGTACAAAAATACAAGGCTCAGAAGCCAGGAAGGAAACGACTGAAAACTTGACTATGTAATTGGTCTTTTAGTCTTTACCAAGCAAAGCCAGATGACAAGAAACGGGTGTGTGAGAACATTTGTGTGACTACATGTATATTAAGAATGTTGACATCAGCATTACGTAATAACAGAATATTTAGAAAACACGGCAAGGGACCAGTTAAGTAAATTTTCAGTGCTTTCACATAACACAAGACTATCAATTTGCTTTTTGGTTTATTGCTGTTATTTAAATGAGTTAGATCCATAGGTATTGACTTGCAAAGATGTCGATGGCAAACTGCCAAATGAAAACAGAAAGTTTCAGCACGTCCAGGGGTGTGTATACACACACACACACACATACACACACATACACATACACACACATAAACACACATACACATACACACATACACACATACACACATACACACACAGACACATACACACACATACACATACACACATACACATACATACACATACATACACATACACACATACATACACATATACACATACACACATACATACACACACACACACACACACACACATATTTCCCTTTTCAAAAAATGAAGTGGAAAAATAAAGAGTGAGAATAGCTAAAGTGGTTTTAAAGAGCAGGAATCAAGTCTTCCCTGTAGCCTGGTGTCTGGACAGAAAGACGTTCCAGAAACAAAGATGGGCCACACTACGTGCTTCTCTGCTCCCTCCTGCTCTAGTCTTGGGAAAGCAGCTGGCATCTCAGCCCCTGCACCTCTCTGCTTCACTAACATCCAGAGCCCCTGCAGGCAATCAGAACTCTGACTCTGCAGGCCTGGGATCCCTATGTCCACAGTCTCTTCCTTCACATCAGGAGCCTCGAGCAATTCACTTGGTTTGCCCAATCATCCATGCCCGGAGCTGCTGGCTCTAACATACACCTGTGCAGTCCTTCTCTCCATAAGCTTTGAGCTGATATCCCAAGGGAAGACCATTCCCCTCACAAAACAGGTATGAACCACGGGAACAACCGAAAGTTTGCACCTGGACTGATTATACAAACTCTGTGTGCACACTCAACTCCCAAAGACACTACCCTTTTCACTGTGCTGTTTGCATGGCATGGCCATTGCTTACTTGAAGCATCCAGGCTCACTTATGTGGCAGGAAGAAATACGAAGTACACACACACATGCGCACACACACACACCCGCGTACAAACATAGAGGCACACACACACCCCAGGAGCTAATCTGGACTCCTGCTAGGGCTGGCAATGGTGGGAGCAGAAAAGAGATCATTGTTGCTGCTTCTCGGGTCCTCTGCGCTGGCAGACCCTGGTTGCTTTGCTTACTTCATCGTGGGGAGTGCGGGCTTGGGGCGCCCTAGTCTGCAGTTTGCTGTCCAGCGCCCTGCGCTTTATTCGGCCCACTCTACCCTTTCTCCTCAATGCAGAATCACCGTTAAGAAATAAGTATCGACACACATTGCATTCAATTTTCAAACTTGAACAAAGTTTAAGAATAGAGAGAAACTGAGTTATTGTGAAGAAGGTAGTGAAAACGTTTATTTATCTTTTTTGTAGCTACCAAAATGTTAAAATATAGTCTATAAAAGCTTAATATTTTTTAAAATTAGGAAAAGTAAATAATCCCTCTTACTCCTTCTTGCCCATCACCACCTCTGCCCCAGCTTCTGTCACACTGGGCTCACCTGATGACAGGCCTGTTCTCCTGGTTGGAGACTTCTTCCACACTCATCACTACCCTCTATGCTCACTGCACACCTGAGGCCATGGTAGCCATCCACAGGGTAAGTCAGGGGGTTTTTCTCTAGTGAGCCTGACGGTTGTAGTTTTTTTTTTTTTTTTTTTTTCTTTTAGTAGAAACCTCTCCCATCTCTAAAGTCACAACCTTTATGGATCCTGTAACAAGTGGGTGTGAATGACAGAAAGAGGCTGTTTCCATATCAGTCTCTGAGCTTCCATATGCCTAAGAGAGTGGTGGATGTTACTGGCATTAGTATTTCCTGGGTTGTGTTAGAACATCCAGGCCGAAAGGAGAAACCGGACAATTTGGCAAGACATAGATCAAACCAGGAGCTAGAGCAAGTCCCTCTCATTGTTTCAAGGTCAAGAACTCAGCCACCACTCTCCTCCTCTGCATCCTCATGCAGGACGGTTGAAACTGAGCAGATAAAGCTGAGGAGATGGAAAGAAGTCATGAGATCCAAGCCTCTAAAGCCCTGCTAGGTATTCCAGGCATGAGTCCCCAACCACTCATCTGTGGGTGACCCCTCCTACCAAACTACAGGCATGCAGAGATATGGGGAACCCTCCTCTCTGGGGTCAAAGCACTATGGGCTACTCGCCACATAAACAAGGTAGTAATATTTCCATTTTACACAGAAAAAAATGAAAGCCATGAGCTGTTATACTCTGATTAGACCTACTTGTTCAGAGTTATTTAATGACTATTCAATTCCTATGATTTATGTCAAATCCCAGGAAACCCTCACAGTGATCACTTGGGGAATCTTGACTCCACAGAACAACCACTCTCAAACATTTCCATAACTAATTCTTGATCAAATGCATCAGGCTTTGTTCTCCAATACCCACTGAAGTCGTTTAGAGTCCCCACCCTTCCTGCTGTGCCCTCCCCTGCCTCTCTGGATGCAAGCGCCTCCAGTCATCTTGAGTCCTCCCAATGTGGGAATCAGGCAACTTTGGAGCCCTAACCTTAATTCTATCATGGCCTCAGATATGTGGCCAAGCCACTGTGAACCTTTTCAGTGGTGGGTGAAGCAACCTAAGGGGTCATGTCTTGGTGGAAGGTCAGGCACTCTGGTCACACAGATAAGCTCTTAAACCCCGTGCACAGGAAAGAAGCAGGAGCACGTACATCATGAGTCCCCTGGTGGGTGTCACAGTCCCACAGGGCAGACACGCTCATCAAATGCAGAGGAAGTTTACTTTGGGGTGAAATCTAGTTGACACCTTCAGAGGCATGGTGAAATACTACATGGATTTCTGTCCTACTAAATATTATTGGCAGAAACATTCTTCATTTCATAATTTTTGTATAGGAAGGTATTTGTCTCTAAGGAAGGAAAATTAAAATAATTACTTTCTTCATCGAACAAATTTGTGTGCTCACTCAAAACATATTCTGACATTTAGTTGACACTCTCCATCTTCTTCAAAGATAAGAAATATAATCATTTGTTTCATTTCACCCTGCTCATCTCCAGGTTTCCCATTTTCCCAGAAGGGTGTGCATCCTCTGAGTACAAGTCCCACCTACTCTCTTGTCTTCATAAGAGAGCTTAAGCCTCAGCCATAAATTCAGCCTTTGAAATAAATACCTCAGATGACCTAGTGGCCCCAGGAGAATGAGAAGCTGTCCCCAGTGTGGTGAGAAACCTTGGGTTCCCTCCCCAACTCATCTGCCAAGTCTCCACCACTCAGGGCTATGGTCCTAAATGACATCTGTGGGCAGCAGCTGATGTGAAAGAGAAAAGTGTGTCCAGAGGCCCAGCACCGCACCATTCTGTCCCCAGCAGCTCTAATTCTGGGTCTGGTTTCTGGTTTCATTTTTTCTTTTTTTTTTTTTCTTTTTACCACGAGTGCTCTTTCCAGCCATCCTAGGACTTCCTTTAGAGCAGTTCTTTAAAGATCCCCCAACCACCATTGACCACGTTTGCCACTGCCATACTTCCCTCCTGAAACTAAATTCAGTTCTTTCAGAAAGATTGAGTCCAGGGACTTTCCTGGACGTGCAGTGGTTAAGAATCCACCTGCCAATGCAGGGGACATAGGTTTGATCTCTGGTCTGGGAAGATCCCACAAGTCACAGAGCAACGAAGCCTGTGCACCCCGACCACTGAAGTGTGCGCACCCTGGAGCGGCTGCTCCACAGCAAGGGAAGCCGCCACAGTGAGAAGCCAGGCGCCGCAGTAGAGGAGCCTCTGCAGGTCACACTACAGACAGCGGGTGTGCGGCAGTGACGGCCCGGTGCAGCCAAAAGAAATCAATCAATCAGTTAAATTTTTAAAAGACTGAGTCAAGCAAAAAAAAAAAAAAAAAAAAGAATGACATTTCACTTCTCTTTATGTTCATTCTTGTTCTGACATTTTGTACCTGATTCTGTTAGATATTTCGGATGCTTACAAAACTCCAGGTCACAGAAAAGGAGGAATTTCCAGTGTGTTCAGCGTCTCAGGGAACAGGCACACATCACTTCTGCTGAATAGTCCAAGGAGATGTGAGGGGAGCAATGAACCAAAACCACCAGAAAACCCCAAGAGGAGAGCAGCCCATGGACCCCGGAGCAGCTGTCTGTGGGGCTCACTCACGGGCAGCAGAGGACCCGCAGGCTGGCTGGGCTTCCTGAGCCCCCAGACTGCTGGGGAAGGCTGCCATCTTTCAATGATGATTCAGACTCCCCATCAGGAAAACCAGGCCTGATCTCAGCATCTCTGACTCAGTAAATACCTTCAGGACCCACCCCAAGTCCACCCTCTCCTCCTCTCTGTCAGGCAGAATGAATCGACTGCATTCAGTGCGGGCTATGTCACGGATCATCCTGGGGTGCTAAGGCCAGGGCTGGCCACATAACTCACCACCCGGGGATTCTCGGGGTCATAAGAACTTACCTACTTCCTCATTCAGGGTAAGGAACAGCAGTGGCTGTGACAGGCAGGACATCAGCTTCTTGGTCCCTGTACCGATGGGCACTTGTGAATCTGGGTTGGCCAAGGAGAGCCAAGCCAGATGGAAGATCGGCCCATGGAGCCTGCAGACCTTGACACCCACTGGGCAGAACACAGAGAGAAGTGCTGACCACTCACCAACTCTCATTAAGCAGAGGGCGGGAAGCTTTGGCCTGAGTCTCATTCCTAGGACCTACCTACAAGCTTAAAGACTGACCTGACCTTTACTAGATTCTTTTTAACAGAAGCCCAGGGTTCCTACTATACCCAGTTTCTAATGGGCCAAGGTGAAGATGGAAAAAAATGTTAGCATCATTCCTTCATCATTCATTTGTAAATTCATCCAATATTTACTGGACATTTTTATCACTAGTGATAAAGAATAAAATCTGTCTTTGAGAAGCTCATTCTCTGCTGATAATACAGAAAGTAACACCCATCACAGGGCAGTGGACAGTCCACTCACTCTGCCCAGGAGTCTGGAAGCCCTGACAGTCCAATAGGGCAGAGGAGGTTCAGGTGAGTTTTTAAAAGTGAGACTTTTTTTACCTGGAGGTGGAGGCAGCTCGTGTGAAGAACGGGAATGTTTGTGAAAATGAACCTCATTCCCCCCTTCTCCTCTCAGGTGCTGGACCACATGGCACCCTGGGCTGTTCTTTGAAATCCCCACACCCCCTCAGTCACAGAGCATTTCCCTTCTCTCTGATTCCCCTGAAACACGCTTCTCTTCCAGCGACAGACAGCTCATTCCTCCCCTGGCTTCAGGCCTTTACTTAAATGCTCCCTCGTAGGGGAGAGATCCCACACCTCACATGGAGGGCATCAGCACCGTCCTTCTCTTCCACTTGTCCTGCTCTCTCTCTCTCTTATTTCTTGCATCTCTGACAGCCTCTAGGGATGGGGCTGTGGGTGAAGGGACATGTGGGGAGAGGGTAGGGTGCTATCTTCTCTCCATAGGCTTTGCTGGAAAAGAAGCTGTTTTTCTTCAGAGACAAGGCATGAATATAAACTGCAGGTAAATTGAAACTTAAATTGAAGGTGTTAATAGGTTGAACATTAAGTGTGAAAGACAAAAAACATGAAGTATTTCAGAGCATACCTAACAGAATGCTATTATGATGTCTGGGGGATGAAGAACTTCTTTAAAAAGCCAAACAAATGGGTAAGCAAAAGATGGATAAATATGATCATGTTACAGGTAACAACTGCTGCTCATCAGAAGACATCACAAAATGAGGAAAGCAAAAGCCAGGGAGTGGGAAGTGACATGTGCAACAAGTGTAAAGATCTTTCACCAATAAATATTTTTTTAAAGTAGATGTCAAAAACACATTAACAGGCATTGCATGAAGGTGAAACATGGAAGTCCAACGAACACTTAAAATGTGATCAATTTCATTTGTGATAAATTAAATTAAATTTGTGATAGATTGCTTTGATAATAATGTGGTGGTGGTTTCGTCACTAAGTTGTGTCTGACTCTTTGTGAACCCATGGACTGTAGCCCGCTAGGCTCCTCTGTCCATGGATTTCCCAGGCAAGAATACTGGAGTGGGTTGCCATTTCCTTCTCCAGGGGATCTTCCTGACTCAGGGATGGAACCCATATCTCCTGCACTGCAGGCAGATTTATTACAGCTGAGCCTCCGGGGAAGTCCAGGAAATGTATAAAGTCAGAAACATGAAAGCAATTACTGAGGCGATCTGAGTAGAATGGGAAGCGGACCTCCTGTGGGTTTGAGACCTAGGGACAGGACGCCTCTGCATTTGAATCGTGGTCACTCTCACTTGCTCTAATCTTGGCTGGGTTTCTAAAAGTACCAAAGTCTGAGTTTTCTCAGCTGCCTCAGAACCTTGTTTCCTGAGCTCAAAGGGCTCAGAGTGGGCACAGAGAAGGGCTGCTTCTCACCAACTTCTCCAAACTTGTACAGTGAAAAGTAGATTTTTAAAGTTGAGAGTAATAAGGTCTTTTGAACCAAGGGGAATGCAGAAACAGGCCAGGAGGGTGGAAAGAAACCAAAGCAGGACCAGAATCCAGAGGCTGCTAAGCATGATTCCCCTGTGCTCAGTATCACGAGTCATTCCCTGGGATCTGGGGGGATCACTAGCTACCCTCACAGATGTGAAGAACTGACTCACTGGAAAAGACTCTGATGCTGGGAAAGATTGAAAGCAGGAGAAGGGGACGACAGAGGATGGGATGGCTGGATGGCATCAGTGGCTTGATGGACATGAGTTTGAGTAAGCTCTGGGAGTTGGTGATGGACAGGGAGGCCTGGTGTCCACGGGGTCACAGAGAGTTGGACATGACTGCGTGACTGAACTGAACTGAGCTACCCTCATATAAGTGCCAGTACATGTCTTATCTCATGTAATCTTCCACACAGCTCTATGATGCAATAGGATTGTCATTTCTACTCTAGATGTAAAGAAACAGGTGATTAAAGACATTAGGTGTCCTGTCCAAAATCACACAAGTAGACAGGGGTAGCGACAGGATGTGGATGTTTGTGTGACTCAGAGCCAGCTCGTGTTCCCCCAACTCACACAAGCACAGTTTACTTCAGGCTTGTGCACTGAGAATGCCTGGCTTCTTACCTCAGCATTTGATAACGTATTGCTGTCACTTTCAACTAGGTGTCAGAAGAAAGAGAAAGATGCAAAACTAAGTTTACATGGGACACATTGTGATATAAGGTCATTTTTTTTTTCCTGGTTACTCTTTTCCTCCAGTGGGACCCCACCCCTGGTTCTGGATGCTCATCTTTGAGGGACGGCACTCACCTGGTAGTCAAGATGCAGGTGCAAGGCCCCAGGAGCCCCCTTTTGCACCACCCTCTCTCAGCTCAGCTGTCTCCAGAGCATCTCCAGATCTAAGTAAGATCTTGAGCCCAGCCCTCCCAGCTGTTTCCCTGAAGCTCCTCTGCCCGCAGTCCCTTTCTGCCCCCTCGGAGGGCCTTTCATATCTACCCACATCTTCCCTTCCCTCTTTCTCAGGAGAGTGGCTTCTGAATTGCTTTTCAGAGGATATATATTATCGAATTACCTTTCCTCATTCTAACTCCCTGATACAAAGAAATTCTTCCTACCAGTAGGGGGGCCATGTATCTTTTAAAAAGATACATTTTTAAAAGAAAACACTTTTAAATGTTAAAGAAATTCTTCCTACCAGTAGGGACCCATGTATCTTTAAAAAAGATACATTTCCCTACCTGTATTCATTTCTTACTGCTGGTATAACAAATGAGCACAAGTTCACTTTCTCATCCGCCTGGAGAAGTCCAATGTGGATCTCGCTGTGCGGACATGGAGGTGTGGGCGGGGCTGTGTTCCTTCTGGAGGATCTGGGGGTGTTTTTTCTAGGGGTCACCACACTGCTCGCTTGTGGGCCCAGCAGCCACTTCAGCCCTGCTGTGGCTCATGTCCTCACGTCTCCTTCACCAGCTGTGACCCTCCTGACTCCCTCTCTGACTTCTGAGGACCCTTGGGACTACATTGCACCCTCACCAGTAACCCAGAGGGCCTCCGGGTGTAGATCCTTTCTCTAACCACACCCACACAAGTCCCTTTTGCCATGTGAGTTAACAGTCACAGGTCCTGGGGATTAGGACCCGGATGTCTTTTGGGGGAGGGAAACTATTGGTCACACTACTCTTTCTGCACAACTTGAGAGAAAATTACTTTAAACAGTTGCAAAGTACCTTCACAACAGCTCAGAGTATAATCACCTACGAAAATATGATATACAGATAATACAACAATTGGGTCATAATGTGGATCACAATAAACAGGCCTAGAAGAATGCTCTCCTAATTTTTCACCAGGGAGAAACAACGATCAGATTGTATTTGGGTGACACCTGTCGGGGTCCTTTCCTGAAGCACGAGATCGGGGAGGGTGGGTGGGGTCTGCACAGACAGGGCTGAGCTGGGAGAGGTCCCGGTGAACACAGGCACAGAATCCAAGGGACAGCTAGGCCTCTGCAGGGTTCAGGCAGGAGGAGCCCCAGACATTAGGGTGGGAGCTGGGTGGGCAGGATGTGGCTGCGGGTGTGGGGGTCCCTGAGACGCCGAGTCTTCTCACCACCTATTTGTGCAAGTGCCCACCCTCTTTAACTCTTAGTTACCCCGTGATGTCCTGATCTACAGCGTCCATTCAACACAAAAGCACAACGTAGTAACAGCGGCGTGGCAGGACTGCAGAGGGCGGTTCGGACCGCTGAGATCAAGAAGCACTTGAGAAACAGCACCGCTGCTGAGCCCGGAGCCCCGGGAGACTCCTTCCGCCCCGCCCCGTCGGTGATCCCCAGTCCTGGAGCTTCCCGGCTCGGGTCCTCTTCTGGAGAGGGGCCCGGGCGCCCGCATGTCTGAGCCTTGGGCCCCGCGACCGAGCTCCGATGTGCCGCGCGCGCCCCTTCTCCCGGTCCTCCTCTCCCGGTTCCCGCAGCGGCCGGAGGCCCAGGGTCGGGCCCGGGGCGGCGAGCGGGCAGGGATGCGCGGCCCCGCCGGTGGCCGCGTGCGGGGAGCGGGCGCAGTTTCTCCCCGCAGGGCCGAGCCCGGTCGGTCGGAAGCCCTTAGCCCGGCGGAGGGGCCGCTGCGCCGCCGGCGGGGTCACCGGGTCCTCCACATCTCTGGCCTGCGGGGTATCGGAACAGTCTCCGGGGCCCGGAGACCGCCCCACTCTCTCCTCGCCGCCTCCCGGCTTCTCGGGGCGCACCCGGCTCCCGGGTTCCAGCGGCGGCCAGGGGCCCGGAGCTCCTGCGGGAACGGGACCCCAGATCCCGCCCGGCCCCGGGCCCTCCGTGCGCGTTGCCTGCCCCGCGGGCGCGGCTTCCCGGAGCGGCCGGCCGAGCGGCAGCCCCAGCCAGGGAGATGCAGCCGCTGGAGGCGCCGTCGGACGGGGACACGGGGCCGCCTGGGCTTCTGGCTCCGCCGGCCGCCCCGTCTGCAGCCCGAGGGCCGGGGGACACCAAGCGAGGCGGCTCCGCCGTCTGTCAGCGGAGCGCAGGGGCGGCCCCGAAACTACGACTCGGGGTCAACTGCACGCGCGCCGCTTCTTTGATCCATGTCTCTGGTGTGGAAGAACCCAGATCTCCCGCCCTGTGCGGAAGAAATGTTCTTTATAAATATTTTGCAGAAGGCGTTCTTTCCCCGGCCAAAATAAGCCGGTTGATGATTTGAAACGCCACCATCACCCGCACTGTTGGCGGTGAGCCTGAAGGGCAGGTCTGAGTCCGACCCCCTGTTGGCGCGCGGAGCACAGAAGACTGCCAGCCTAGGCTGGTCATCAGCCTCCAGAGAGGCAGACACTCAGGACTGGACTCCAGCTCCAGGGCTGGGGCTGGAAAGGCGGCTTCTGTCCTTCTGGGAGCCTCAGTAGGTACTGACGACTTGATGGGCGAGGAACTGTGCCCAGCAAGTAACTGCTGCTCAAAACTCGATGGGCGCCAGTGCGCAGCAGGAAAGGGGTACAGGACAGGACAGCTTCACTCCCTGCTGGAGGCTGGGGACGCACAGATGAGGTTGTTGCAGCAAAAATAGAAACGAAGTGTTTCCTCTCCTGAGAACAAGCGAAGACTAGAGAAGAAACATGACCGGTGGTCAGAGTTATTCGCTCCTAGTTTTACCTGAAGTGTTACTAACCTGTAGTGTCTGTAACCAGAAGTCCCCTAATTCTATGTAATCTTCATCCTGTTCCACATTTTTGCTCTCCCTGCACCCTCTTGTAGCAAGTCACCCCTTAGAGTTTTCCTGCCGGATGTTTGATATTTCAAAGGGAGAGATTCAAGCCTGGACTTGTGTTTCCAAACAGCAGTTGCTCTAATTAATGAAGCATTTATCAAAGGTGATGTCCATTATCACGATTGTTGGAAACAGAGACATTACTGAATGACCACACACTTTACTGATGTGGAGTGGAAGTGCCCCAGAGCCACACACCAGGCCTGGGAGAATCTTCCCCATGACAGGCGGTGGGAGGAGATCACATTCCCATCTTACCCAGTTTACCTTCCACTGAATGATTATTCTCACACAGCAGCCCAAGATTCCACATGGAATGTTGAGAGGGTAACAGATCCAGGACCTACTAAGACCTGCACTAGTCTTACAGGTGCACAGAAAAAGGGTGAGCTCACTTACATGTGGCATCTTAAAAAAATAAATAAAATAAAAAGCAAAGCACCAAGGTCCTCAATACAGGGCCAGCTTGGTGTTTGCAGAAGGTGGGCTGTAGGGGTGTGTGAAGAAGGTGAAGGTGGTCAAAAGGTACAAACTTCCAATTACAGAAAAATAACTCATGGGATCATAATGTGTAGCATGGCAGCTATAGCTAATAATACTATTTTAAAAAATTATTTTGTATATTTGAAAGTTGCTAAAAGAGGGAATCTAAAAAGTCCTCATCACACACACACAAAGGATGTAACAATGTGAGATGATGGGCATGAGATGGACTCATCATGGTGATAATTTCACAATACATACAAATATTGAGTCATTATGTTGCACATCCAAAATGAATATGAAGGGATATGTCAACTATGCATCAGTTAAAAAAAAGAAAATGGTGGAAGGACGATATGCGCTCTCACAATTGCTGAGAAAGATGAAGCACTGAGCTTTGCCTCAGGGTCTTCAGTCTTCCCTTCCTTTCAGTGATGTAAAGGATACTTATGGCCTTGGATGCAGTGATGGGATAGGCCTGGGGCTCTGCATTTCTCACAAGCTCCCAGGAAATGCCAATTCCTGCAGACCCCTGGCTGCACTTTGAGTAGCAAGGTATTAAAGCCCCTGAGGGTGGAGATTAGTTGGCTGGTTTCTAAGGGATCCAGTTACACTTATGAGTACAGCACAGGGGCTTTTTTGGCCTCCATTCCTGACAGTGTGAAATAGCTGCGGGGTGAGCCGAGGTGGTGTTTCCCTTGCAGAGAAGAGGAAAATGGCAACTTTCATCAGACTGGAAATGATGCTGTTTCATGTTCATATACTGATCTCCTCAGACAAATGGGGTCCACCAGCAAAGACCTTCAGAAATAAAGGCAAAAAGACCATGGTGGCTTTTAAAGTATTATTCTGGAGTGCTATCCACAATGAATAAACTAGATTAAAGGAAATGATTTTATATCACAACTCAAGTGGTTCAATTGCCTAGGAGCTTTTTTTTTTAAAGTTTTATCTTGAATCCTTCTTAGAAGGGTCTACAATTACATGAGGGCTTGACAGAGTGTGTCACTGCTTGTTCAAAGCTCTGGTGGCAAATAAAATATACAATGACAGGAAGGACCCTTCACTACACTTGTTAAAATATGGAAGGGATGTCCTTGGGAAGGTATAAATTATTGGTCACCATGAGGAGTAGAAAGTGAACCTGCAGAAGATGCAGCTGGGCCACAGGAGAGGAGCCGGCCGAGCTCCCGCCCCTCTCAGCCCCTCTGATAAGGGCTCTGTCTGACCCCCAGACACTAAGCCATGCCTCCCGGGGCTCACAGACCCTGAGAGGCCTGGCGTGGGTCCCCGTGCTCTCCTCTGACCTGGGGGAGGAAGCAGTGGGCTCAGGAGAGACCCTGGGCGTGGAGTGAGGACCCCAGCCCGAGGTGTGCCACGCACTGAGGGACACCATCTATGTGCTCCGCTGGTGTTGGCTTCCACGTGTGTAAGACGAGTGGCCCGGCTGCTCTTGGGTGTTTCTTGATACTTCAACGGTCCTTGGGCCTCAGCAAAATCGGCAGAAGTCAGAAATGTGTAATCTCAGGCATCCCTGCTGACTCAGTGGTAAAGAATCTGCCTGCCAACACAAGAGACACAGGTTCGATCCAGAAAGATGCCACACGCTGCCGTGCAGCTAAGTCCGCGCACCACGACTATTGCTCCTGTAGAGCCCGGAGCCACAACCCCTGACGCCCGTGCCTCCCAGAGCCTGTCTCTGCAACAAGAGCGCGGGGGGCTTTCTTGGCGTGAAAGCTGCTCCCCCACAGCACGGACAGTGCCTGAGATGAGACCCAGATGGCCCTGCAAGCCTGAAGGGGGAGCCACAGCCTTCAGTCACCGTGCAGGTGAGCAGTGAGCACCTCCAGGCCTGAGAGAGTCATGGAGAGTCGTGGGGCCTGGATTCCTGTCCTCAGGAAGCCCTGGGCCTAAGAGGGGCATCAGAAAAGACGTAAGTGCCCCACCATGTGGCACGTGCTCACTGAGAAAAGGCACACAGGACCAGAAGAAAGACAAGGAGTTACAACACAGCCCGAGGGAGTCAGGAAAATCAGCAGAGCAGATGCTTTTCAAGGCAAGGCCTCGGAGGAATGCAGTTCAGCAGCCAGGAATCCAGAGCCGGGGCCAGTGGTAGGTGCATCAGAGAGCAAGTTCCCCCAGAAAGGCAGATGTGAAGGCAGAGCATTCATCTCAACTCCTGGATGATGTCAGAGGTGGTGTGGACTGTGGGGTGGACGCAGGGGGTGAGGGCTGGCAGAGGAAGGGGGCAGGGGAGAGACAGTGAAGGGCATTTAGAGCCTGGCCTGGGATGCCACTATCCTTCCTGGGAAGTGGGAGCTACTCAGATGCTGTGAGTAGAGAACGCACATGTTCAGAACTGCAGTTGAAGCAGATTAGTTATCACAGGGAGAAAGCGAACAGGAGGGAGGAGAGGCTGCAGTCAGAGGGTGGTCAGGAGCCCAGCAAGAGCACTGGTGAGAGGAGCCCAGACTGAACTCAGGAGGCAGAGCTGGAGGGAAGAAGCCCATCAGAGCAGGGGGAGGAGAAGGAGAGGGGACGATAGGAACATGGAGAGCAGCTCCTGTGGAGGCTGAGGATCCTTGTTGTTTGGTGATGAAGGGAAGCTCAGAAAAGTCAGTCCCTGAAGGAGGAAACCTGAATCCTCATCCCTGTCCAGATGTTTGTTTGCCTACAGACGTTAGAAGGGTGAGAACCAAACAAAACTCAGGATAAGATGTGTTTCTTGTGTGAATTCTTAAAAAAAAAACAAACCAATCCTCTATCAATCACAATTTTTAAGTTGGAATCTAATTCACATATCATAAAATTTACTCTGTAAAATGTACAGCTCAGTGATTCATCATCTGTGTGCAAAGCTGTGCCGCTATCACCGCTATCTAAATCAGAGCACTTCATCTCCTCGCAGAGAAAGCCACTACCCACTAAACAGGCACGTCCCCTTCTGCCTTCCCCCAGCTTTTGGCAATTGTCTGTGTGCTTTTTGACCCTAATGATTTGCCTATTCTGCATATTTAAAGTACATGGATTTGTACAACGGTGGCCACGTATGCTGGTTTATTACACGTGGTGCTATGTCTTTGAGACTCATCTACGGTTTAGCACACGATTCATTCCTTTGTTTGACTTGAGAATTTTCCTTTCTAGGCCATTATAATTCACACACACACACACACACACACACCCCAAGTTCTTTTCTTTTTAATTGTGAAAAACTCACAGCATATAAAATAACCATTGTCGCTCAGTCTACTTCACTAGGAACCATCTTTGTGCAGGGAGCCTCTTTGCCTCATGGACCCTGAGCCACCGGCGAGCATAGAGAAACCAGCCCAGCCACGACACCCCTTCTCAGGACCCTCCGGACCACCCACCCGACCCAGACTCCACATGGGCCTCCCCATGGCAGCCTAAGAAGAGAACTACATGGTGGTGGGGGGGGGGGGTGGGTGGTGCAGAGGTGGAGAAGGAGAGAGACCAGGAGAGAGGAGAGCAGAGGCAGGCAGAGGAGCCGCCCACACTGAGCTCCTGTCTCAGTTGCATGCCTGCCAGGCCAGCCCTGCTCAACTGCTGGGATCAGAAATGGTCAGATGGTTGACGGAGGTGTGACCACGGATGTCAGCAGCTTCAATCAGACACCCGACAGTCTACAGTGCAAACCTGCCAGGCCCAGCTCCACTCCCCAGGCCAGCTTCAGAGCCCCAGAGCCCCAGCCTGATGTTGGGGGCTTCCCAGCCCCATCCTCCAGAGCTCCACATCCCAGTTCTCAGGAGAGTCCTCTGAGCTCCCAGGAGGTCGTGTCCACTCAGGGTGTATGACAAGTGGCATTAGGCTGGGACCAGTTGAAAGTGGCCAGAGTGAAATCAAGTTTCTCTGCATCTCTTCTGCCCCTGAAGCGCCCATTCTCTCCTACTCGCTCATGCCTGTTTTGTCCAGGTGTTCCCTGAACACAGCCAGGCTGCAGGGAGGGGTTTCAGGGCAGAGCAAGAGCTGCAGCATCTCACGGTGAGCAGGGCTGGCCACCAACTCATACCCGACTCTGGGAGAGCATCACTGTGGGTCAGAAACTGACCCTCTGAAGGCACAGGTGACTGCTCCTGGATCACTCAGGGGCCCCAGAACTTAGATTTGTACTGTGACCTCTACAGCTGGCTCTAAAGGACAGAACATCTAGCACGGAGACATCTGGACCCCGGTAATCACAGTCAGGTTGGTTAAGTACAAAGGGGGTGGGGAGGGCAGTGAGAATGGGGGTGGGGGCCTCTTGCCTCTGCTGTTTCACCCCCCGCCCCCCGCTTTCCCCTGACTTTCTCCTCCTCAGTATCCTACCCGCGTATTGGGTTTTCTTGGCCCAGACACAACAGAAGTGATCATTAAGTTACTCAGTATTCAGTGGAATAGTCATGAAGTGACTTTAAGTGTAAAAAGAAATAAAATTGAAAATAAAATCCACCCAGACTATTAACGTTTTGGATGAGGTTAGTGTCAGAGAAGATCCTTGGGCTCCTGGTAAAGGTCCCCCTGAAACTCTGTCTCTGGAAGGAGGGAGAAGAAGACGACCTTTGGTGAATGTGACCTAAACCTGGTTTGTGTTTGACCAGCTCATTGATTTGATTATTGGTCATCACATTTGCTGAGCCCCGTTCTGCATCTGTTCGAGGTCCTCACAGGGCTCACAAGCTGGAGAGCTCATCGCAGTGTGCTTAAAGACTTGAGGGGTCCTGGGTGAGGCAGAAAATGGTGCGGGCAGAGCATGGGATCAAGAAAGGCGTCGTGGACCCGGTGAGGTCTGAGCTCCAAGGGTGAGTTCGGCAGGGCCTGGCTCTGAGCAGGACTTAAATACATGATGAATGACTAAATGAATGAAAAAGGAAATCTTCTCCAAAAAGAGCAAGACTGTCAGCTCTTCTGTAACTGAGTGCAATCTTGTCCTGCTCACCTCACGACAGGCCAATAAATTGAGAGATGAGTTCTTAGGGCAAGGAATAGTTACTTTATTCAGAAGCCCAGGACCCTTGTCCCAGGACACATCTTGCCTGAGTTAGAATTCAGGCTTTCTTTATATTAATTCTCAAAGGTGGTGGGGGAGGAAAGTCAAATATTTCCTCATTCTCATCAGGCTCCAGAGGGGATGTGTTAATGTCTGCCTCCCTGTCGTGATTCACAGGTGAGTCTGGTCAGGAAGTTTCCTGTGAGTTAAACAAAGTTATTAATTTAGCTTGGTGCTCATTACCTGGGATGCAGGGCTCCCAGAGATGGGACTTTATGTACAGGCTTATAGGCAACATTCCTTTAGTCCTTAACTCGTAATAGGTAGAATACAAAGGGTCCTTCTCTATGATGCTTTCAGGCCAAAGCTTGGAACTGCAGGGCACCTGGGGACAGTGGGAGAGGCCCCGCAGGGTGCCCACTCCACCCCCTCACAGCTGTCTTGCTGACTAAGCAGCCCGTGTCTTGACTCCCTGGGAGCACCTGTTTGACCTTTTCTCTCGGACAGTGCTGGTTGTAAGTTATAGATTGGGCTGAGGCAGAAAAGGAGAGACAACCTCAACAGAAGTAGGTTACCTTTTTTCAGGCAAGGAAGGGCGTCAGTTGGCCTAGTGACCAGGCTGAGCCTGAGAGGGATCAGGGAGGCTTCATATTTAAAGGGAGGTTCATGGAAGCAATAAGGGAAATGTTAGTCAGGCGGGATGTTTTGGGTATTCTTTAGTTGAGATGGCATTTGTAGTTGGGCAGGGAGTGTTAAATCCTCTAGACAAGGGGTGATAAGTCCCAGGTAGATGCAACCAGCCTGGAGCATCAGGGTGGGACCTAAAGTTTGGTTTTGTTTTCCCCGAAGTTAGATGATTTAGCAAGGGCCTCTGAGACTACTGTTTCCTTTTCTAGGCCCAAAGCCTCTTTCACTTGTCAGAAGCAACACTCACCTGTGCCCATTCCAAATCAGGCCCAAGCAAACCAGCTGCCCTCACCTGAAAGGGTGTTAGTCTCTCAATCATGTCCCTGCGACCCCATGGACTGCAGCCCACCAGGCTCCTTTGTCCATGGGATTTTCCAGGTAAGAATACTGGAGTGGGTTGTCATTTCCTTCTCCAGGGGATCTTCTCGACTCAGAGATCGAACCCAGGTCTCCTACGTTACAGGTGTATTCTTTACCATCTGAGCCACCAGGGACGTGCATAAGAAACTGCTACCTCTCAAAACTGGGGTCAGAAGGCTGGGCCTGTGGTTCAGGCTCTACAAGGCATTTCACATCCTCCTAGTATCTCCTCTTGTCTCCCTAAGAAGCTCTTACATCTCAGGACACCTCTAACCAATACCCTCTTTTGGTGGGAGCTAGTGCTCAGTGGTTAATATTTTCAGCCCAGAGAGACACAGCCTGTGCTTTAGACCATGGCAAACCCTCCCAGCTAGCCCCAGTCCAACCAAATCTCTCCTGTTCCTCAGATCCCATGGCCAACAGGCAGTCCCTGAGTCTGTTCAGCGGACAAGCTCCCAGTGTCCAGCGCTGAGGCTCCTCCCACCCCCGTGTCCCCTAGGCCCTGCACGATGAGCCTGCACTCCTGGGAATGGAGGGGCCCCTGTGCACTTTTTCTGGGGCTGCCGCTGGGCCTTCTTCCTCCTTCAACCTGAGCAGGGAGCTGGCTCGGGCAGGCCCTTGGGTAGGGGGAGGAGGGGACGAGCGGTCAGTCCCTCCGACTCCTGTGGGCTGGGCCCTGTGGGAGGAGGTGCTGGGGGCTGAGAGGGGGCTTGGCCTGCTCAGCGGTCAGGACTCAGGGCGCATTCAGGGGAGGCTGAACCTACTGGGGAATGGTGACAATGTTGATGGTGACAAGCTGTTTCCATCTCTGTACGAGCTGGTCCAGTTCACCAAATTCTCTCAAAACTAACACCTGTATATAAACACCCTTCCTCTGGCAACAGGGGGTGGGCTGAGTGTTTTCCAGGAAACTCCTCGCTAACCTCTAGGAAGGATTCTGACAGAGTCTCTGATGATGCAACAAATGTCTGCTTTGGTTCGGAATCAACAAGGACGCACTGTTTGGCACGTGGATGTCAATGCTATGTAGCAGCCTCGAAGGGAGCGGAGTTTGGGGGAGAAAAGACGCATGCGTGTGTTTGGCTGAACTGCTCCCCTTGGTGTCACTTGAGACTGTCACAACACTGTTTGTTAACGGGCTACACCCCAAATACAAAGTAAAAGTTAAAAAAGAGAACAACATGTGACCGAACACAAAAATAAGACACTGGATGATTTGAACATTGGCTTCAAAAGTGCATTTTGGTAATACAGAAAACTACAGTATTTTAAAATCCTAGTTTATGATTTAGAATCTATGATATTTAGGTGACTGATCAATTGTTTAATACAGGCACTGATAAAAATACAAGCTAAAGGCTAACCAGTTTTAATATCATAAATTTCACACTACAGTCTAAAGCCAGGGCACATAAGTCTATTTATCTGTCTCCCTCCCTCCAACTCCCTCTCTCTATAGTTTTAAGATTTGTGTCACCAGTGAGCTCACTCCAGCTCTCCTGCAACACACACCCTTCATTCTGTGGGAGAAGTGATAACACTCGTTTACACTAGTGTAAGTGAGGAGGTGACGCACGGTGACAGAAGGAAGGAGACTGGTGGGGGGCGCAGCCCGGCCTCGGCCTGGGGGCTTTGCCCGGACCCTCGCTCCCTCTCTCACTGCTGACCATAACAGGGGTCTGGAGAAGCCTGTGAGGAGCCCTGGACAAGAACCTTCATGCACGTCTCGCCATTTACATCGTGAGCATGAAGTTTTCTCAAAGATCTTCAAATTTCTGTCTTTTTCTGACTTTTTTAGTCTTCATTAGTCTTCTCACCAGGGGTGTCATTAACTAAATCAACCTATATATTATTAATATTAACATATATCATTGATATATAAATATTATATTAAAATAATAATAGTACATAACATTTAATTATTTATTATATTATATATGCATATATTTATGTAGCATTGTGTTATACTAAATTATATTAATAAATATAAATAAACTAGCATAGCGATATGAGTATATATTACTCCTCAGAGGCAGACCTTTGCCTTTTATGCAGTCAACTCTGCCTGCTGACCATATTTTTGCCAGAAAAAAATGAAGACTGAGGCCAGAGTGAAAAGTGAGGGGAAGGCAGGCAGAGAAGACCCAACCTGAAATTACAGGGGAGGCATAATTGAATCACTCAAGTGAAACAAGAAGACCGAGACCAGCCTGAAGGGCACAGTCTTAGTGAGGGGAGCGGGTGCGACCCCGCACCCGGCCCCTGGGCACCTTCTGGGGTGGGGTGAGCGGGAGGAGCCTCCTCCTGGTGTCTCTCCTAGGACTCCTGGCTCCTCCCGAAGACCCGCTCCTCCTCCCCAGGCTCTGCTGCGACCTTTGTGCTTTGCCGCCAGGAGGCCCGTTTCCTGCCCTCCAACTGTTCCCTCCTACCGTCTCTCTTTCCTGGATTCTCTCGGCTGCTACCGGCCAGGCTGGAGACACAGGCATCACAAGACCTTCGCTCCAGCCCGTGAGCTGTCCTCGCCCCGCCCTCCTCCTTTAGCGCTGGGTTAACGGGATGCCTGGTGTTCATTACTGAGACTTTCCTTGCTTGCAGTTTCCTCCATTACTGATGGTGGGATGTGCAGGGCAACTAAAGACATTTCTGAATTTCCCTGAATGTGCATGCTAGATGAACCTAGTTTGCTTATAGCAGAATCATGTTGTTCTAAAGAAAGATTTTTATATTCCTATTGAAAACCACTGGAAAACCTCCAAACACGAAATGGTGACACCTCAAAGTCATACTGTTACATGACTAAAGCAAGTTGTAAAACAACACACATTATTTGTCTGACTGAACTAAAAATGAACCTATATTATCTGTGTGTAAATATATATTTGAAAATGTTTTTAAAAAGCTGGAGGAATATATACAAATGAACAAATATATACAAACATCCTTTGATAAGGATGAAAGAGAAATTCTACTTTTACGCTAAATTATCCAGGTTTTTTTTTTTTTTTTTTGGTGTGTGTACTTTTAACTCAGGAGGAACTTGAACAAGATTGTATTTTGTATTGTGCCGGGGCCCAGCCCCGGTGGATCCAGGGAATTTGAAGTGGGGATGGCGTCGGCGAGAATCAGGAAACAACTGCTTAATTAAATGTTAATTAAGGATATAAAGAGTAATAGAATAAGGATAGGTCAGTGAGGAAATTCAGCGGAGAAAAGAGGCTGAATAATTCAGCCAGAAGGTAAGAGAAAGAATGACATGGGGAGACCAAGTTTCGGTGAACAAGGCCCGCACTTTATTTTCCAAAGTAGGTTTTATACCTTAAGTTATGCATAGAGGATAACGCGGGAAGGGGTAGAGTCATGCAGTAAGCCAGGCTTTCTTCCTGCAAACTTATCATATGCAAAAGTTTAGGTGATTTGCATCATCTTCTGGCCCGGAGGCCTGTTAACATTTTAAGACCCTTTCTTCAGAAAACTTATTTTTCTCTAAAGGTGATTAGTCAGGCACCACCCTCAAAAGCATTAGATAAAGTTGCATTCCTACAGAGCAAAGGTGTGGTGGGCTATAACAAGAAAAAGGATTAACTCAAGGGTCCAAGGTTACCAACATTAAAGCTACTACTTACACCAATCATATTAATCAATACACTGCCAGGGACACAGCAGGTAAGGGATATGGAAACTTAGCAGCAAACATTGGCCCAACAAGTGAAAAACCCTTCACCAATACAATTTCTAATCAATCTTTTAACTGCTCAAAGGAATCTGTGTTTAGACAGTTTAGAACATCTCATGCCTCTCACAGTTGGGAGGCTCTGAGCAATCACATGCGGCCGGAAAAAGCTATTCAGGCAGGCTAGAGGACTTCAAAGGAGTTTGTAGGCTGAAACACTATCACACCCAGGAACTTTATTAACTAGAGCTGTAAGTTAACTCTTTTTTTCAGAGAGAGGTAGTGGGGGACAGCCCCCCATAAAGTCAGAGGTGTAGGTGAGAGCACAAAGCAGAAAGTAGGCAGACACTGGTTTTGGGGGTAGATGCCCGAGAATTTCCAGGGGGACTCCTGAGGCTCGATGCCGCCTTTGCGTATGCCGAGCCTCCTTCCTCATGACCTTTGCCATGGGCAGAGCTCCTGCTCCCAGCAGTATTGCATGTTGTTTGTATTTAAACAAACACTTTACATATGACTGTACAGAACCAGCTTATCATAAAAACCGAACCAATGTATTTCAGAGTCAAGCAAATAATAAGCTGCGTAGAAGAGAGTGAATACCTGCTGAAGGCCTAGAGACAGAAAGAGCACACGAGCAGCACAAACAGTGAGACGCCGGCTGCACGCTGCTGTGCCTCCAGTCACCGGCCACTCCCTGAACACCGGCTGGGTTTAAGGCAGCCTGGAGGTCAGTCACCTGTCTAAGGCAAGTCTGAATTTGTGCCAGGCCCATAGTAAAGACATATTTTAATTAGTAGCTCTCAGAGGTAGCAAAAGTACACTTTATTCTCTAAACTTATTTTGGCCTGTTCTATAATGGATTGTTCCATTAAAAGCAAAACACTCAAACCAACACTGAAAACCACCCTTTTGGTGGTCCTGAAAGCTTTTGCCATTTTAGAGCTTTCTCTTTTTCTGTCATCTCTTAAACACATGTAAAATAAATACAGTCAAGTCCCCAGCAGGAGGGGCCACTCAGGGAACTCTGGGCCTCAGTCGTTACTAGGAATAAAAGTGGCAAAGAGCATTTTTGCTCCAGAACTCTAAAGGTGTGGGAAAATCGGGACCCGTGGAAAGCATATGATAGCCTGATACTCTTTTTTACATCTGCCACAGCTCAGTGATTTTCAATATCTTACTTTCTGTAACCAAAGATTGAGAATGCTCAGGAGAGAGCATAAATATAACTACATAACTCATTATAAATAGCATATAAGTAGAAAGTATAGTCAGATGTGAGTCTAACTTACCTTAATATCCTAGTTCCTATGGCTCTCAGTCCATAAGGCTCAGACTACATTCCTCGGGCACCTCTACAGATTGGACAGTAGGTGGCGCTTTCAGCCTGTTTGGAACACAGTTCACGGGCTTTGGCTTGTTTACTTGCTTTTAAACTGTTTTACCACCATTGCACAGAAAACAGAGTAATTTGGTACATAAATGTATGAAGTTCAGATCAATGTCATGGGAGCAATTTCAGAAGAACACAAAGCCATATAACTGGATCTGTAGGAAGCATTTACAAATATCCACAGAAAAAATGTTACCTCTCTCTAGATCCAAACTGAAAAAAGAAAGTGAAAGTCACTCAGTCGTGTCCGACTCTTTGCGATCCCTTAGACTGTAGCCCGCCAGGCTCCTCTGCCCATGGAATTCTCCAGGCAAGAACACTGGAGTGAGTTGCCATTCTCTTCTCTAGGGAACCTTCCCAACCCAAATTATCCAGTAATAAAACGCTTTAGGGTTTGTGTCACAAATGCTCTTTGCTACTTTGATTCCTGGTAATGACAGAATCTCAGGCCGACCTGGGACCCGCCCTAAAATAGTTTGCGTCCTGTAACCCTGGTCAGACACATAGACTTTACTTCGGTTTTCTTGTTTGGAAACAATTCGACCTAGCTGCTCACAAGTGAAAAGCAAACTACTAGACCTTAAAATGTTCCAGTAGAGTACAGTCAAATGCTCTTGATTCTAGGTACTCCAAAGGATGCTTTTAAGCCTTGTCAGCCACCAGCTTCTCTTGATTCTGAAAGCTGGGTTTACTAGGGACTTGCAGCAGTGGAAGTGTGATGAAATCACTGCAGCTTCAAAGCATAGGATCTGTACAGATTAGGAACAAAGATAAAATATTCTGAAGGGGTGAATCCAGGGCATTTACTCTTATCTGAACAAAAGTTTGTGCACAGACGCATTTTATGCATCACTTCAGGGAGGCCACAGGCTCCCTGGGCTCTCCAAATCCCTCAGGTTAAGAGCTCCTAGCCAGGGAGTGAAAGAAAGCAAAGCCAGTCCTACCATCTTCCCCATTCTGACCCTTGGTCCCATGAGAGGGATGGTGGACGCTCAGCGCGCTGTCCCAGCCGCACGGCTGCCAGAAGAGTTACAGGAGCAGACCTGCCCAATGGCGCTGCTGCTTCCTGCCTGCTGCCGGGCGGTGTGAGAAGGCCCCAAGGAGATCTAGGAAAAGCAAAGGGGAGTCCAACTCAGCAGGGCAGCCCCAAAACACAGGGAGTTAAAGAAACAGGAAGCAGGAGTCAGGTCAAGGAACGACCCCTTTCTGATGGCTGGGCTGATAACCGGTGTGTCTGAAGCATCCCGCTCCCTGCGCACGCGGCTCTGTGTCTGCAGGCACTTCTGTTTGCCTCACCTTGAGCGGCGCCTGCTTGTCAGAAGGCAGATCTTTTCTATCATCAATAAATTGTCTTTTCCCCGCTGTCAGCCCTGTAATCTGGCACTATTTGCGCCTTGCTCCATTGGCTGCTAACACTTACCTAAAAGGAGATCTAACTATCGAGAGTTCAAAATTCCAGGGGTCTGTGGAGTCCCCCCACCAATTCACCCCTCAGATTTGTGTTTGAATCAGGTAAAAATGCTCATTACAGGCTTAGGAATGAGGATACTAAAGTGAGAACATGAATGAATTTAGAACTTTTGGAACGTCTGATTTTAAAAGTATTTATCTTTAAAGTCCAATAAGAAAAATTTACTCTTGCTTGTCTTGTCTGAGGAATAAACATGGAAAGATACTTACTGAAAAAAAGCTACAAAATTTGAGGCTTTGAAGAAGGGAATTAAAAGAGAATGGGTCTCATGAAGAGTAACTCCTTTCAGATGGAGAAGCTGAGAGGAGAAAGAAATTGATTTAAGAAAAGATCTTACTATTAGAGCTGAGGCCATCTGCCATTTAGTCAAATTTACTTTTCTGCATGCAGAGTCACCTTATATAGACTCGTACAGATACACAATACAGCTACCATCTCCACTGATACACAGAGGGGTGCCCTGGCCACCGCTTCAGACCGCCTTTTGGGCACTCAGGATGCTCAGGACTCTGTCCTGTGTGTCCCTGGGAAGCGACTCCCAGGAGGTCCAGCCACTGAGCTGAGTTCCTCTGTTTTCAAGCAGCCCTTTAAATCCCTGAGGCCAGCGCTCCTCTCTCACCACATAAAATGTCCCCCAGTGTGTCACCGCTCCTCATCAACATGGCTGCTGCTTTTATAATCAGTCTTAAGATATGGTCACCTGATTCTATTATTTTTTATTATGCTGAAGTCAGTTAAGTGTCTTATATCTTACCAGAATATTAATATGTCAGATTCAGAGAAATAATTCAAGGATGAAGTCAACTGATTATCCTCCTATCCATATGAAGTATATAAATATAATCTCTGGGAGATGGTGAAGGACAGGGAAGCCTGGTGTGCTGCAGTCCATTGGGTCAAAAAGAGTTGGACATGACTGAGTGACTGAACAATGATAAAATATTATCTCAATTGATAATGAATGTACAGTGCATAGGGGAAAGTGGGAGAAAAGTATTTTAAAAACTGGATCAAGCTTAGCTAATAAAATTAGCAGTTTCAAATGTTGTTTGAGGGAAGAACATAATGAATTATGAATTAGGAAATTTTCCTCTTATGTGAAAGGAAAAAAACAAAAGTCACAGAACATTCTCATGAGTAGACATATTTATTTATTTATTTAGAAACTGCTTATTTTCTGTCAACCAATTTCCATTTTAAGACTTTGTGGAGTTTCCATAATGGCTCATGGTAAAGAATCCTGCCAATGCAGCAGACATGTGTTCAATCCATGGTCCAGGAAGATCCCACGTGCCTCAGAGGAACTAAGGCTGTGAACCACAACCATCGAGCCTGTGCTCCACAGCCTGGGGGCCACAGCTCCTGAGCCCACACTCTACCACCACTGAAGCCTGGGGGCCCTGGGGCCCATGCTCCATAAGAAGAGAAGCCGCTGCAACGAGAAGGCCAGGCACCACAACCAGAGAGTGCGCCCCGCTCACCGCAACCAGAGCAAAGCCTGTGCAGCAGCAAGGACTGAGCACAGCCCCCACCCAAGAAAAGAGCCTGTGAAAGAAGAGCTGAAGCCCACGCAGTGCTTTGCCTACCCGTCCAGTGGCCTGAGCAGTGGGCGCTGCAGGCCAGCCTTGACAGGGATCTGCGGAGTAGGCAGTGAGCTCGCCTGCCCACCTGTGGACTAGGCCAGCACCTCAGATCCAGTAGCGTTGCACTCAGCTGCTGAAGTGACCCATTCATGGTGAAGTCCGCCTTGGTCAGAGCTTGCTCAGCTGCCACCTGCTCTTCCCTTTTAGTCTCTTCAGAATCTGCAGATGTAGAGATCAGGCACGACCTCCCAAGAGTGTTCACAGGAAACGGTGCCGCGCACGGGCAGAACTTCCCAGGTGAGCATCCGCCAAGTCAGACCCACCGACTAAGCTCCCTGGTTGCCGGGAAGGGGTGGTCTCCAGAGTGCAGAGGAGAGTCCGTGTCACACAGACCGATGGTAAGAAGTTCACATACATGCCTCTGGGAGAGGCTGGCGATCAGCCCTGGGCTCATAACCACCAGGAGTCTTGGCTCCTGGAAACTGGCTGGGTCTGGTTAGTGGAGGCTCCAGGAGCTAAGCGGCTGACCAGAGGAGCGGTGGCAGCAAACTGCAGCTCAGCTCGCTGGCGAGGGTTCCTGGAGGATGCAGCAGTGGTTTCAAACCCCAAACCCTCCATCAAACGGCAGACCGGGAATTTGCGATTTAACATCTCAGACCTCAAGGGACAACTCTGGCTCCTGACTGCGCTAGTCGGTGTGGTAAGGAAAAGAGAACGTTCCGATGGCTTGTTTCCCCTGCATGGTTACCTACACCGCACCATGCCCTCCGCACGTAGAGAGGACAAAGAATGATGAGCAGTATCCTTCCCCAAGAGCACGAACAAACGTGCCCTGCACAAGGAAGTGGAGCCACCTACAGCCCGCCCTCATCATCACCACCCATCTTCCTCCGCCCCATCGTCTCAAATGGACTTACTGCTTGCCCCATCCACACCCTCTGAAGAAGAAGAAGAAGAAGGAGAAAAAAGCAGAAGAATGTCGATTGGAGCGGCATGGCAGAGGGAATGGGAAGGTGGCCTTATGCTGGGGGAAATCCGTGCAAAAGAGAGAAAACTACTGGCTGATCTTGCTTCTCCGTGCCATGGGAAGGAGGCAAGAGGACAGCAGGGGTGTGAGCACTTGGATCATAAAGTACAAAGCGGTAGGGTCCTGGGATGGGATGGGGGAGCGGGAGGTGGGAGGGGTGCAATAGGCTAAGGAAGAAAGTGGGGTCAGGGCCGTTCTTTCCTAGTAAGGATCAGCGGAATCAACACTTCAGCTATGGTAAACCCGTGGACGGTGAAACCCCCATAGTCCTGGAAGGCAAGCATAATGTCCAGGATGCGAGAGCAAACAAACACACATGTCACACACCGAGAAGGAAGGCAACAGTCATCCTCCTCCAAGAGCAGAAACCTTTTTTAAACCTTGAGTTATAGCGCGTTTTGAGCACTGGAATTGGAAAGATGACTTATGAGTCAACTAATGTATATAAAATAGAGAATCAGAATAAAAGCAACAAAAAAAATAAAGTGGACACAAAATTAAAAAAAATTAAAAAAGAAATAATAATAATAACAAACCCCTCAAAAACCCAAAACAAACCAACCGGGGTGGGGGGGAAAAATGGAAGAAGGAAAAGGAAGAAAAAAAGGCAACGGAGAGAGAGAAGGAGCTGAAGAAATGAATCCAAAGTTGCAGGAAGCCTATGCTTTTCTAAAGGAGCTGGCTTTGGGCCTTGACCAACGGCCCTGAAGGGAGAAAAGCATATGTGCCTCTCTGCCGGCATCTTTTGGTGCTAGGACCCTGAACGCTAGAAGAGTGGCCAGGGAGAAAGCATAGAAATTAGAGTGGACCTCACTGGAGAGTAACGTTGAGGCAAGGGTTTATTGTTGTCCGGATAGGGGTTGTCCTCAGGCAGGGATCTGGGGTGGGGAGACCCCTAAAGGGGAGAGGGTAGGTGGGCAGACCTATGTTTCCACAAGTGTGTTAGGATGTGAATGTTGAGCCCACGGAATTCCTGCCCAGCCCGCATTTGTGTGCTGAACTTGGAAGCCCAGCAGTGACTGTCTAGCGGACAAGGTTGGAAGGCCCAATGTCCCCGAATTATTTGCATCCTTAGCCCTTTGGTCCAGGGGGTCAGGTTGGAAGTGCGTGCGGGGCTTCGTCAAGGGGAATTCCCTGAGAAAAGTGTGGGTGGTTGGATGGCGGGAGTGGGAGTGGGCACGCCCTCAGCAGCCTCAGCCAATGAGGAGCTTGCACGTGCGGAGCAGGGCTGAGGGAAAGCCCCCAGAGGCCCGAGGGGGCGGGGCTCAGGCCATTTCAAGGAGCCAGATCGCCTGAGGGAAAGGAGGCGTCAGCATGCAGCTGCAGGTAGGAGATGGAAACCCTCGTGGGCTTTGTGTGCAGAGCCCCAGGGGCTGCTTCTGAGCACGGGGGAGGTGCGTGTCCGTCTCCCTTCGACCTCTTCCCCGGAGGGCAAGGTTGTGGGCCCAGCGCCGCTGGTGGGGATGCCCTTCAGGGACCCTCTGTCCCTGAGGGGCCGTCGCCGGCCCTGGGGCATCCCCAGCAGGGTGACTTGGCTCCTGGGTCAGCGGGGCTGGCGCCTGGCCAGGAAGTCGCCCTGAGTTGGAGGGGGCTGTGGGGGGTGGGGGCTGGGCTTCAGAATCTGGGGAACACCTGCTACCTGAATGCGGTGCTGAGGTGTCTGAGCCACACGCTGCCTCTGGCTAGCTGGATGGTGTCCCAGCAGCACGCCACCCTCTGTCCCGCCCGCAGTGCCTGCACGCTCTGCGCCATGCGAGCTCACGTGACCCGAGCCCTCCTTCACTCGGGAGAGGTGATCCGGCTACGCAAGGACCTGCTGGCGGGCTTCCACAGACACCAGCAGGAAGAGGCCCTCGAGTTTCTGATGTTCACTCTGAATGCCATGCAACAAGGGTGCTTGAGTTCATCCCAGCCGTCGGGCCATGCCTCCGAGGACACCACTGTCATCCGTCAGATCTTCGGCGGGACGTGGAGGTCTCAGATCCAGTGTCTCCACTGCCTCGGTGTCTCGGACACGTTCGACCCTTATCTGGACATCAGCCTGGATATCACGGCGGCTCAGAGTGTGGAGCAAGCTCTGAGAGAGCTGGTGAAGCCTGAGAAGCTGGAGGTGGACAATGCCTATAACTGTGTTGTCTGTCTCCGGAAGGTGCCTGCCACCAAGAGCTTGACTTTGCACAGCACCTCCCAGGTCCTGGTGCTGGTGCTGAAGCGGTTCACACCGGTGAGCGGGGCCAAAAGGGCTCAGGAGGTGTGGGCCTGACAGAGGGTGGCGTGCCTGGACGTGCAGCCCTACACATCTGAGTGGAAGGCAGGGCCACTGGGCTACGTGCTCTATGTTGTGCTGGTGCACTCCGGGTGGAGCTGTGAGCGAGGACACTACCTCTGTTACGTCCGAGCGGGCAATGGCCAATGGTATAAGATGGACGATGCCAAGGTGACTGCCTGTGACGAGACCGCTGCCCTGAGCCAGAGCGCCTACGTCCTGTTCTACGCCCGGGAGGGTGTGTGGGAAGGGGGCAGTGGGAGAGGGTCAGTGGCCCCCGTCGGGGCTGACACCACAGACCCCAGGCAGCCTGCAGGAGATGCCAGCGGCAGAGCTCCTGTGTCGGAGGAGTCCCTGG